>NC_137053.1:21720504-21843004 GCF_032717465.1 Coenobita brevimanus | reverse complement strand
TACTAGGCTTATTAGAGCTCCCTAGTAGGAAAGTGGTGAATGATGACGACGTCTAATTTCCTTGATTTTAGGAATATCTCCTAAACTAAAAAAAAAAAAATTCTTGATGTAGCAGTAATGAAATGTTGAGTCATTTATTTAAGCACATCATCCTCCCAAGCCACGCCGGCCTTTCTTATGTAAATAAAGGCACAGACGTAGGCACAAAATATGGAGTGGAACACGAGACCCGAGCCGCTTAAGTGACTTGCTTTGTTTTTCAGTTTAAGATTTAGGTGGGTTTGGGATGCTTGGGAGACAAGGAGGTTGAGGATTATTGGGATATGGTGGTTCATTGGTTTATATTGATGAACGTGCTATTTATGAAGGAGATAATAGTTTTTTTACTTAAGAAAGTTTAATAGAATTAATTACTTCATTCCAGTGCTAGCAATATCCCCCTCCCATTAGTATAATACTCCAGCAAAAACTGCATGACATCGCTCGATTTTGGAAATTATCGGTTTCAACTGAAGGAACTAATTAATCCCTCAACCCTGAACATGTGTTTCCTTATTAATCAAGAAGGCAATAGACTCTTCTCGTCAATGACTGTACCAAGTTCATATGTATGGGGTCTTGTTCCAAACAGCACTAACTTAAATACTTTCACCTATGGAAACAATAATAAAACAGAAAAATCACCAGACTGAAAGAGTTACTACTAAATGAACTGAGTGGTGACATTCATATTCCAGTTCCAATATTCAACTTTCCTTCGATATCATACTAACATGAAAGCAAGTTTGATAAATTTACTGAAGTGTATATTAAATAATATGGAATAACATTTATCTGATCATGAATACTGTAATAACCCCATCAGTAACCAGTTTAGCTACATACATAGAACAACTCACATCCCTAACATAATACGTTTCAGTGAAATTACTAGGTTTCGGAAACAATTACACTGTATTTTCTTTATTAATTTATCACCCTACAGAGGTCCACGGATGAGACACCTGTGTCTTGTAACTTACTACTCTGTCGCTTGTCACTACAAATCTCAGTGCCGACATCTTCCAGTTTTAATTACAATACGGATTACATAACATTTTAACACCAGGGATTATTACTTTTTATTGTTGTTGGCAGTGAATGATAATCATGTTAGGGGAGACGTCGTGCATTGAAGGAGCTAAGGAAGACTAAACCCATCCACTTCGAGAAGCCTATCAATAATACTTTGCAAAATAAGCGTCGTCTATGTGTGTGTCCGAACACGTTTGACCTGCCCCCCCATTTTTTTACTTGTCATTCATCAAGAGACGCGTAACGACGAGCTGACAGCGATGGTGTAAATTAAAACTGTGTGTGGTCAGTTGAGCGCTACCCACGCAAAGTTTTGTGCCCGATTTTTTGCCAGACATTAGGAACCCTCTGCGGGTCACAGCGCTGGGTGGAATGAATTTCGCGTGGGCATGCCCGGTGTGTCAGAGCAGACCCATTCAAGTCTGGTGTTAGTGCGTGTCTCGGGGGCCGCGTGGCAGGTAGTGTTGTTTAATACATCTCTGTTTTTAAGTCAGTATTCGACCAAGCCATACACCTTATTTGAAACTTCCGTATAGTATACAGATGAACGAATGAACAAAGCTGCCGGCTGCTATGGCAACTCTCAACCACTCGACTCTACTGTTCAAACAAATTCGCCGATATCAGAGCGGTAAATGAAAGCCATCCTTCTTGGTTAGTGCTTAACTGCTTAAGAATAAAAAGTTTCTTTAATAGTTAAAATCGAGGACGATGACTGGGTGCTCTCAGCAGAAGCAGGCGCTTAGCGGCTAAGCAGTTGTTCTAATCGAATTGAAGTACCCTGGTAATAGCAAGAACAACATGAAAAAAAAAAACTTTATCTGACTGAATGGGATAAGTTCATTTTTTGGCTTCTGATAATAGTGTACAGTGTTAATTGGTTTTATATAATTGTATTAGCTGAAGTGTACTATGCATCAATCATTTACGAAGGCGTGATCTTGATTCGTTAAAGTTATCGAGTCCTTTCCCACCCAAATCGCTCCTCACACAGCACCCATCTTCAAAGGCTGAATTCGTCACAACCTTCCCTATCATCCATCACACTAATATCTCATCACACCCACCTCACCCATGTTTTACGCCATTCCACAGCATCTGCAATACCCATCGTCACAAAACGCACATTTTGCCGCTTGTTAAATCACCATATCAGCCAAACCCATTCAACTCCTCTGATGAATTGACTATAATAAAAGTGACTACCAGCCAACCATGAGCAATGTATTCACATGGCTAACCCCACTAACCCAGTGCTCTCCATTAAAAAGTTATTTTAATGCTTTTTTATACCTGATTTTTTGCACACCTAAAAACTTTTAGTCTCCTATGAATCACTCTTATCTAACTAAACCCGTCCACTGTTATCGAACGTAAAATATTAGAGATGACTCAATTATTAGAGGTGTAATGGAGACCGTATTTACACCAGTAGACCGTTATGGCTCATCCTGAACTGAATAAAGACCGTCAGGTGTTACCCAGAATAATTTAGCAAAGATGATGCGACAAAGACAAGGGTAATATGCATGTCCTAAGACGATTCCTATTGCTTTGGACACCAGTGCAAGACATCGCATCCTTCCCCCCATTTCTGTAGCTGATGCAGTGAATGTCATTTCACTTAAGGCTGTGTTTTAGGCGGCATAGTAGGATTCGTAGCATCTCTTCCTTTCATCTATATTTTGCTTATTGCATAGTAACAGTCTCTTGCATGTTATTTATATCGTTGTAATACTAAAGTAGTTTAACTCAATAATATAAAAAGGGTACTGAATTGTAATGTGCTGAATAAATCGCTATGGAAGAGTTGTTGCGAAACTTACAATGTCACTTTTGATACGACAAGTAGTGTCTCAACAACCAGCCAACCAACAGTGCCTATACTGACAGGCTATATTTACTGCAACGTGGCTGGTTGCTCTTATCCAGTCCACTTGTCTTACTTGGCTCCATCTATGCCTCAAATTATTAAAGTGAAACTTATAAATAAAAGTGCATTAAAATATTTGATGTAGGGTACACTCTCCTACGGGCATGATGTGAACCACTTTATGCTGACCTAGATCGACGAGAAGAGACCTATATTGTCTGACATACTGTACTCTTGAACTGATTTATATTGCTCTGACACGACGTAAATTAGCTAGAAAGACTAGAATGCATACTTGATAAGCTTGGATGTTGGTAGACCTGATTATTTCTTAATGAGGCCAGTTGGTTGTGCAGACCATGAATGAACCTAGTTAATCGTTAACGGTCTCGAACGCCCCAGAATGACTCCCCTGAACCTCAGTGGATGCAGAAGACCCAAGTCTATGACCCTTACTGCATCTCAATAGACCTAATTGACTCTATCCTGGCACGAGATGACCTGACTAGGCCGAAATGGATTGTATGATGACCCTGACTGGATATAAAATGCCACTGATGATCCTGACTGATGGCCTGAACTGCCCAACAGACCCAAATGTTTCTAAAAAGGTTATGGCTTTCCAGCAGAACAGAGTGTCAGGTTACCATGCTCATTCGGTTCTGTATAAGCCCATTTAAACAGTTTGTGTTGGATATAACTTCTTGATGTGAAAACAAATAATTTACAACTTACGAGTATATACCTTGCTAGCAAACTCCGTTTTAGATAAAATTCATCAACTGTAAACTGATATAGAATAATAAGTGTTTACACGAATCATTTAAAAATAATTATCACTGTCCGGAAAAAAATAAAAATAAAAACCCGATTCCTAAATATATCCGAAAGTGGCTGCCTTCTCAGCTCCATTCGCCGTGAGGTAAATGGAATAGAGTAAAAACGACTTATTTGTCTGAATGGTATAGGAGGCCTGCCCTGCATCACAAAGCTTTCCATCTACCCGGCAACCTACCTCCTCCTCCTCAAACACTGCCTTTTACTCCAGCACCGTCAGTACCCGTCTCACCTCATTTTCCAACAAATGCCCGAAACTCCCTTACGCTTTTATGTGACCTACTTTCTCAGAACGACCAAATAGTAATGACCAAGGTATGAGAGCGTTAGATGACGAAATACGGTTCGCATATTAATGACCAGAGGTTTACTGTATAGTGTTCGAGTTTACCTGTAAAACAAATCTTGGTCTCTTTCTTCCTCATGATCTTTTCTTTCCTGCTCCAAGCTGCTTTGTTTTTGTCAGCTCAGTGTTGTATTCTTGCTTAGAAGTTAGGTCCTTGAGGATGAGCTGAAGACACAGTTTGAATCGTTGGTTAGCGGGTGGGGTGTATATGGAGTACCACTCAAATCCTGTCAGTATTTCATCTGCCGACATATTCGTAAATGGACTTAAATACATTTAACAGTGGGATTAGATACGTTCTTGATAACACAAAATTGCCAGTAGCTTAAGAAAGTACTTCACTTTTACCCGACAAGAGCCAGGGATTCGACATAAACTACATAAATTCGTCTGACTTCAAGGAAAAATCATCGATGTTCTCAGCATCACTTGCACGATGATGTGCCATTCTCCCATACGGTTGCCACTGTTGAAAAAAGAATATACAGTGTATTTCTTTTGATCGACATGGGATGGGTAAATAAATTTAGCGGGAAAAGTCATTCTCTAATCATATGTTCAATGTCATGTTTATGATGGTAGTGAGATCGTTAGGATTCCGAAAGTAGCCCAGTTGTTTTAAACAGTACTCAGCCATTGGATTTTCCCTGACAAAATTTAATAGCATTATTACTTTTACCCAGGGCAATGGTTCTGAACCTGGGAGGTGTGAGCAGTTACCAGAGATGGTACAAGGGCTCAGGGGAAAAACAGAGTACCTTGAACAAGTGTGTGTATGTGTGTGTGTGTGTGTGTGTGTGTGTGTGTGTGTGTGTGTGTGTGTGTGTGTGTGTGTGTGTGTGTGTGTGTGTGTGTGTGATTTATACTCAGTGTTCATAGTTCTAGCCATCAATGCACATTTTTCTTTTAACTCTGATTTGTTTTTTGTTTTTTTTGTCTGTCGCCTGGTCAGTTTCCTGGTCATTTTCCTTTCTGTCTCTAATGTGGTCGTTTTGAGTAAAATTAAAGATACCAAGGAATCTTTTACTGCAAAATGGATTGCACCCCAGTTACATTATAAACGTCCCTCAACTCCCTCCTCTATCTCCCGAAAAGGGGGACAGTTGATTTCTGTGCCAGGGCTAACTCAGCCTGTAGTCACCCGAGCTGACGTCTACTTAATCCTGTGGCAACAATAATAACAATTTTTCAGGAATAAATTTTTAGAATGAGATGATGGGATGAAGCCCGGTGGCAAAATTTTTTCTTCCCTGTCATGTTGTCAACGTCGGATGGAGTACCTTGAGAAAAGACTCGGCACCGTCACTCCTTCATCATTCCCCCAATCAAAATAATGTATTATGGTAGGTAAACGTTAGGTTACAACTAAGTTTGCTACGTATTGGTTGGTTTTATGTCATGACACGGCTTTTCTGATATTTTTATGGTTGGATTTGCCTAATTCTTTCACCTACTTCCATGCAAAGGCGCAACGTTTTCGAGCCATTTCTCGATCAACTCGCTCCGACGTTGCCCATATGACTGGATGACTAAGTGTACCCGAAGAAAAAAATATACAGCCAGGCTTGGGAGGGGAGGGGGCATGTGGACCAAGGCCAAGAGGGATTACAACCAGAAAAAGGTTGAGGACCGGTGACGTAGCGTATTCTCAGTGAGTTATAAATTACCGATTAACACAAGTCATTAGTAGGGTGTGTGAGAGGTGATACAAGATGGCATGAGTTGAAAGGGTGAATATGGGAGCTGTAGGGCAAGGGAGCTAATTTGCTTGTTTATTTATTTCCATACCCTGCCATGCACACTGTCTCTGTTTATTACTGACATACAACTCCCCCCTCCCATTTCCTTGCCACGGTCAGAATATATGATATTCAGTGGTACAAGTACACTTCATTAGTAAAAAGTGACATTCAAGGGGATTAACTTAAGAAGTGTTGGCATATTCGGTTCAGTGATATTAATCCTACCCCAATTTATAACTGAAGCATCTTTATTCAGTTCTGTGCACACCAATGCAAAGTAGTTCTGTTTGCATGAAAAGTATGTTTCATAACAAGTCATTTTCTTGCTATTACCTCTGACTAAAGGCAGAGGTATTCTTCATCCAGGACCTACCTAATGCTCAGGGAAATCAATATACATTAGTTTTGCCTCCTGCAGTCAATCGCAGATTCACATTCCTGGGAGAAAAAGGCTTATGAGGTTTATAACCGACTAAATAATGTATATATATATATATATATATATATATAGATATATATATATATATATATATATATATATATATATATATATATATATATATATATAAAATAGCCGCGTTGTATGTTTGTTTGTTTGTTTATCCTTCAATCACTCTCAAACCAAGGGCCAGAGACCCCTATACCCATAAATATTCTGAATCAGTGTGTCCCGAGGATGGTTTTAGGCGTGTCAAAATTAAGATCAGGGTCATCTGAGGTCACTGGTCAAGTCTTCGCCTTTTTGGCCCGGGCAACGCCGGGTACCCCTGCCGCCCAATTTTTGGCATGAAGACTCACATGACCTACAGTTCGGACACATACTACTGTATATGACGTTAACCTCCGAGGTATTTTGAGGTCATTGGTCGGAAGTCACTTCAGGTCACCGGTAATGCACGCTCAAACAACTGGACACAGTAACCCAATTTTTGGCATGGAGACTCACATGACCTCCATTTCAGACACAAGGCTATGTGAAGTTGACCTCCGAGGTAATTTAAGATCACTGATTGGAGGTCGTTTGAGGTCACGGGTAATAGGAAAAAGAAGTGCACACAAATACTGTACGCTAGTCTGCGAAAGCTGAAATAAAAAGTTCCTGGACCTCTTATAATCCCTCTTCAAAAGCATAAGAGGTACATGGTCATTCTGGAGGAAAAACAAATTGAACTAGAACAAAAAGGATTAGAGTGTCCACGTTTGTGGCTCAGCAACGCCCGGCACCCCTGCTAGTTGTTTATAATGTTTTCTCTTTATCTCACTGGATTATCCACACATAACGGGTGTATGGACATGTTTAAAATCAATGATACAGGATATTCCCGTTCTAATATAGTATTTGACAGTATCCAAATACTTCGTATTCCGTCATATAACACTTACTTATTCCAAGGAAGATATTCAAATGGTGGATTCAAAGCATCACTCTCAATGGGGCCATGTGGTTGACAGTACATAGGGCATATAGACAGATATGTTATTAAATATTACTCTGCATGCGACAGCTTCCAGAGTCAAATGTTGAACCACTTCTGTTTGTGGGTGTGATTTGTGTGGGTATATGGCAGCGCTGTGACCATCATATTTTCTATACGAGTGGTAGTGTTTGACCTGTGAAGGATCACGGTGATCTACCAACTGTGTCTCCTGTAAACAAATAACGTCTGGACCATGTATAGATAACAGGATTACTATGTAGTGAATTTATTCCCAAGAGCCCTACAATTCCACTGTAACATAGTGAATGTGGCGGTTTAAGATCTACAAGGGGAGCCAGTAAGGATAGTCTTTTTATGCCGCCTGCCAGCAGGTGTGCGACTAGCGGGGGACCTATCCTGGTGCTTGCTGGTGGGAGTCTCAGTATTTTCATCTATTTCAAGGCTCCCAGACTCCCCAGAGAAAGAGCTAACCCTTCTCTCCCTTGCTGGAGCAGGAGCTGGAAGAACATGAAGAGGTGTCTGCTTACTAAAGTTGGTCAGGTTATTTTTACTGGACTTGTCAGACTTCAGTTTAGGGAGTACTGACTAAGAAGTAGCAGCAGCTTGAGAGTAAAAAGTTGCTACAGGGATGTCAGTAAGAAAACTGGAGCATACAGGAGGCTGAGAAGAAGAGCCAGAGTGAGTGGCATGAAGAACAGGGCCAGGATCAGTTTGTGTTTCAACAGAGCACATCACAGGACGGGACATCACCACCAATGCATAGGAGGGGTTTGGCAAGGGAGTTGTATGCCATGCTTTCACCTTCTTCCTAGCATCATAGTAGGAGATGCCCTCAGTTGCCTTCACTGTGCAGACCTCTTTCTCCTCCTTCCAGCTGGGACAGTCCATAGTGGAAGTGGAGTTAGTACTTTTGCAGTAAAAGCAGCATTCTCTCTGGGATGTGCAATTTTCAGCATCATGACCCTGGCTTGCACACTTGCCACACACTGACTGGGAAGTCCGACAAGCCCTGTCACAATGCCCATACCAATGACAGTTCAAAGAACGTAGAGGGTTAGGGATATATGGCCGTACATTAATATTTTCGTATCCAGCTTTCACGGAAATCAAAAGAGAAACTTTACCGAATGTCAAGATAATTGTTCTAGTCTTCGCCCTCGTGTCTTCCGAAAATCTGGTTATAAAACTAACATCTATGACATCTTTCTGAGCGAGTTCCTGTATGATCTTATCCTCATTCATCACCATGAGATCCCTGCAAGTGATAACATCCTTGCAGGAATTCACAGAAACCGGGATATTTGGCTCAGCATCATAGCAATGAAATTTGCACAGCTTTAACAAGTCCTTTACCCGAGAGGAACTAGGAATCTTTACTAGGATGTCTCCATTTGCTTTTTTTTTACCTGTTCCTCCTCCCCAGCACAGATATCAGTCACCTGCTTGATAACGAAAGCATTGAGACTAGCCAGTGTAGTGGAACCAACTGCATGAAGTAGGCTATGAAGTATGAAGTATTTTTTACTAGGATGTCGACGGGTGTACGAGTCTGGGGCCATTCAATTTGGGGGCAGTAAGTCTGTGAGGCTGTCTGGTGAGGAGCACCTCCTCTCCTGAAGGAAGGGGAGGCAGCAGGGGTGTCTGACATAGTAACCACCTCCCCATCTCGGAGGAAGTGGGAAGAAAGAGAAAGACAAGGAAGGGACAAAATACCAGGGGTAAAACACCTAAGTCTGACATTGCCTTCTCAAACCATTCTCGTGAGATAGGGCCTGTGTTTTTTCACACCCCAAAATGATCAGTTGGGGGGACCCTCCAGAGGCAGGCAAGCAAAGACAAATCTCATTACTGTATATAGATACAGACACCAACTGTATGAAGCTAACAGGGTGGGGAGGAAAATTTGAACCAGCTAACCTAGTTGCCACCAAAAGGGTAGAATATATATACATACAGAGTAAACTCTTGATAGAACGAACTGATTGGGGGAACGGGGTGGGTAGCTATATCCAAAAGTTTGCAGTATATGAGGGGTCACTATTTCCAAGGGATTACCGAACTCAGTTTGCTATATAAGGGGAGTTGTTCGGTCCTACATCCTCAAACACAACCTAAACTAATTTTATGAAGTTTTACATGGAGAATTCAATGGTTTATGAAGTTATATATGTAAATACAATACTGTATGAAGTTGCACATATAAATTCAATACCTATAATGGGAAAACAGTATAATGTAGTACTATTTCAATACACCTACTGTGACAGGATGGGATGCTGCTGAAGTACATTTACTGTGCCAGGAAGGGATGCTGTTGTCACCGTGGACTGATTCCCGAACTTCCCCCTCTATTAGTGAACTTTGGAAAATCCGGGGGATGTTCAGTCGCGATTTGGCCGTTTGTCATATCCGAAATTCTCAATATTGGGGTTCGTTATATTGAGGGTTTACTGTATATATATTGCCGGTGGGGCATCCCTACAATCTAGAGGAGAGTTCAGCACACACATCTGCTCTTTCCACGACCATCCATGAAAGTCCTGTACAGGCAACAAGTAGTGAGGCACAGAATTACAGTACTTATTCACTCCCTCTCCTACCCTCCATAATCCCCATTCCCAGATAAATTATTTGCTGTCAGATGTCTTCCCATTGTCTTATTCTTTGTTTCTTGTTTTCCTCACTTACTAACCTCTTTCGCATCCACTTTCTTTTCACTCATTATGTATTCCTTATTTATCCATATTCCATCACAAATATCACTGCAACATACTTTCTGCTCACGATTTCACTGTCCAAGTACTTTGTGTTTGTTTCTTTATAGCTATTCATATATCACGTTACCTTTCTCTTCCTTCTACTCCTTTCCACTTCCCTGTCTTGGTTAGTTGTTGCAAGTCTCTTCGTGTTTTATTCTTTCTTCCGTTGCTCTTGTTATCCCAGAACCTTTCCCCTTCACTTTTAATTTCGCTTTTCATGCTCCTTATGTCTGAAATCATCTACTTTCACGCGTCATTTATTCCCAAACCTGGGCAGATCTTTTTTTCTGCCACGGACTCCTGTCGTTTCATTTTTGCTTGTTTGTTTTTCCATTTCTTTTCCATTTCTGTCCTTGAACATTTTTCTTCAGTTTTGATTTTTCTGCTTCAACCTCGATGTTTCCATTCCTCCCCGTTTCCCCTTTGCATTCTCATTTTACATCCTTTTTCCCTTTTTCCTTGCCATTTCTTTCTTCTTTTATTCTGCCTCAGTTTAAACTCATTAGCATTCCTTTCCTTTAGTCTTTATTTTTTCTTCCTGCTGGATTACTTTATCGTTTATTATTCTAGTTGCACCTCTCTCTCTCTCTCTCTCTCTCTCTCTCTCTCTCTTTCTCTCTTTCATCTCATTCCCATTTCATTCCTTCAATTCCTGCTCCTTTACGCCTCTTTCACTTGTTCCTGTCTGTTCTTCTACCGCATAACTCTTTTCTGGATCTACTCGTGACCAACTCAACATTTTTTTTTTTCCTGTCTCTCTCGCCTGCATCCATCATATATCTTTCTTTTTCTCTTTTCTCTTCAAATCATTCATCACTTTCTCTTAATTCTCGTTCTCTAGCATCGTCTCTGCCCTTTTTAACACAACCCAATCCAGTACTCACAATAGGTGACCCTATATTCGTGAAGGAGCAATTAGAAATCATATCTAGAGCCTTTGGTCTCTACTATGCCCGTCACTTTCGTAATATTTGGAAATCATACCAGACTTTATTATCACTTCACGAATCTTTGGTGATATTTGGTCAGAGAGAGAGAGAGAGAGAGAGAGAGAGAAGAAAATGGGAATAGATTTAAAAAAAAAAGATGTAGGTATCATGGAAGAGGGATTCTCTCTGCGATGCTGCAAGAAGAAATATTTGTGTGCTCTTACTTTACCTTACCTAATTGCATCTCTGCAGGAATGAGTCAAGCTCGTACTGTTCCGTGCATTAAACCATTTTCATCATACATATCCTTAAATTTATGAAATGTTTGGCACACACTATTTCATTTGGTAGTTCATTCCACTGATCAATTGCCCTATTTGTGAAAATGATTTTCTTTACGTCTTTATCGCCTCTCTTTTTATGTAGTTTTATTCAGTTCCCTCTTGCTGATGCTTCCCCATAGGTTATATAATCATTTGCATGTCAATTTTCTCTTTCCCTGAGATGCATTTCTTATCCTTCTCTCCTGCAGTGTTGGTAGATTCAGTTTTTCTATTTTTTCTTCGTAGCTTAGATTCCTTAAGCTTGCTACCCATCTTGTAGCTGCCCTTTGTACTTTTTCAGTTTCATCTATGTGTTTTTTGAGATGAGGATTCCAGACTACTGATGCATACTCCAGGGTTGGTCTGAGGAATTATATTATCTTTCTCATCATGTTTTCATTTACGTAGGTGAATGCTACTCTTATATTGGCAAGCAGTGTATACATGTTACGTACCTTCTCACTGATGTGGTCAGCTGGAGATAGTCACACCTAGGTCTTTCACCCTTTCTGATATGTGTTCAGTTGATCTTCCTAACTTATAACCCCAATCTGGTCTTTTCTCACTATTACCAAACTTTATTACATGACATTTGTCCACGTTAAATTCCTTCTGCTATTTATTGCTCCATTCATGAAGTTTATTCAGTTCCTCTTGCAACTCTTAGCAAGAATCTGTGTTAGTAATTTTCCTTTGTATTTTTGCATCATCCACAAACTTATTTAGATAGCTTCCATTTCTAGTGTTACTCTCTGTCATATATTATATAGACTAAAAACATAATTGGTGCCAGCACTGAACCCTGTGGAACTCCGCTAGTCACTTCCCTCCAAGATGAGTAATTTGCCCTTAAGACTTATTTCCCATTTTCTGAGAAAATCCTACATCCAACAGTACAGATTGCCTTGCATACCTCCTTGATGGTACAGTTTCCATAAACGTCTTTGGTGCAGTACTCTGTCAAATGCATTCTTGAAGTCGAAAAAGATACTGTCCACCCATCCTTCTCTTTTCTGTAATGTTTCTGTAACTCTGTCATAGTATCTTAATAGATTAGTAACACATGATTTTCCCTTTCTAAAACAGAACTGCCTTTCTCTTATCATACTGTGTTCTTATAGATGGTTTCCCCAAAATTTTCTTATCAGCTTTTCTAGTATCTTACAACACTGGTCAGTGATACTGGTCAGTAGTTGACTGGATTCTGTCAATTCTCTTTCTTGAATAGGGGAATAATGTTTGCTTTCTTCGAAATATCAGGTAGTTTATTTTGACCTAAGAATTCCTTGAATATTAAATACAATAGTCTGCTTAACTCTTCTGCACATTCATGTAGCACCCAACCTGAAATTTCGTCAGGACCGTTTGTCTATTTTACTTAACACATCCTGTAGTTCTTTTTCGAATATTTGTATATCTGGTAATACCTTGTGGGCATGCATGTTGCGTATCATCTCTTTCAAAATTATTTTCTTTTGTAAAAACTGATCAGTTTTTATTTAGTGCTTCACAAATGTCTTTCACTTGTGTATAGATGATACCCTGATCCGTAATGGACTGTATTTTATCTTTAACTTTGGTTTTGCTTCCGATATAGCTGTAAAATAGCTTAAGTTGATCACTACTTTCATTTGTAATGTCTTCCTCAAACTGCCTCTGAGCCTTCCTCCTCATCTTCTTGCCTGTTTATAGTTCTCATATGCCCTCTCACTGCTGCGTCTTTTGTATCTATTCCAAAGCAAGTTTCTTTTTTCTTTTGATTTTTTTTACATTCTGTATTATACCATTTCTTTATTTTCATTTCCATTTCTGTGTGCTAAGGGATGTAATTATGGACTCCTGTTTCATAAAGATCACAGAATATTCTATATATGATATTTTAAATCTTGTCCTATAAGCTCCTTTTCCCAGCCTATTTCTAAGAAGTACTTCTTCAGGTCATGATAGTTGCCCTTTTTGTAGTTTAGACTCTTTTTGTAACTCTCATTACTGGTAACATCATATGCAGTCCTGAAGTTACAATTTAGTACAGTACTGCATGGTTGCTTTTGCCGAATGGAGGGTGATACATTACATTGTCAATTTCATTTTCTTGCCTAGTAAATATAAGATCTAATACTGACTGAGTGGAGCAGAGATGGCTGATCAAGTTGACCAGAGGGTATTGCAATGGTTTGGGCATATGGAGAGAATGGATAATGAGTGATTGGTGAAAAAGATAATTAGGTCTGATGTGAGAGGTGTAAGACTGAGAGGAGGACCATGAATAGTATGGATGGACAGTGTGAAGAGAGCGTTGGATGCGAGAGGGATGTCAGTTGAGCAAGGAAGAGGTGGCTGTGTGTGATAGAAATGAATGGAGAGAAATTGTGAATGATTAAATGATGACGCAGCCCTGAGGGGATAATCTCCCGCATTTGTCTGATCAGCTGATCAGGTCAGGTGCGGGTAAGGGGAAGGGTTTATTATGATGTGGCAGGGATAAACCAGCTTTGCTGTCGGGCCCTGCTGCAAATGTCACTGATTGCACTGCGCAGTTGACCCTCGTGTGGTGTGGTGTGGTGAGGATCTTTCCCTTCTCCCCTTTGGGGCTAAGATGCGAAAGAATGTGTTTGAGTGGATGAGTAAACTGGGAATGTGTCGTCCTGTCTCGGTTACCTCCCTATCCTTGGGGGTAGTAGTCTAGGTATATAGATAGATAGATAGACTGGTGGATCATCAAGTTCTCTTTTTCTGGTATTTTCCTTTACATGCTGTGTTAGGAAAAATTCCTACACAAGATCTAGGAACTTTTGATCCCAACACCTTTCATAGCTTTTTACATCTACAGTATTCCAATTTTATTTGTATTGAAATCTCCAGTTAACCCACGGATTGTGAGGCACAGCTCGGGCTGGGTAGTGTCACATTGCGAGCCACAGCTCAGGCTGTTCTGGCTGTGCATCACCGGTAACTACTCCATCCCTACGCAAACTTCTGCATAGCGTTACACAAAGACGGAGAGAGAGAAAGAGATTTTTTCTTTTCACCAGATGGTGCCCTGGATGATTATCTTCAAGTTAAAAATAAACGCTAAAAAAAAATATTTGTTTATGTTTTTTTTCATTTTTTCACTACTCTCCTATGGAAACTTATGCATGGCCATACGCAAAGACGGAGAGAGAGATATTTTTCACCAGATGATGACCTGGATGTTTATCTTCAAGTTTATAATAAACAAAAACTATTTTCTTTCTTCATTATTTTGCGCACCACGGGATGGGATAAAAAAAAAAAAGTAATTGCGCAGTTCACAGGTTAATATAATTCTCTCAGATTTCTCTTCTATTCTATATAGTAATGTTCTTAAGCTCTGAATTGTACTTTCTGGCAAGTCTTCATATTCGCCTCCTTCCCAAGTGTTTGTTTTGGGTAGCATGTATAAATTTGCCATAAGTAATTTCTCTTCAAATGTGTTAATCTCCAATGCAATCACTTCTACTTGTGAGGGTATATTTAGTTTTATTTCTTTGACTTATGGATTTTTCTTTCTTAAGATTATAACTCTTCTTCCTTTCTTAAATTTCTATCTCTTCTCCAAATATTGTATTCCTCTAAGTTTAGAGTATCGTTTGATATGTTTGGGATTAACTTTGTTTCAGTTTGGCAAATAATATGAGGTTCCATTTCTTTGGTATAGTCTTCTATTTCTCATAATTTAGACACCATTCCACCTACATTTGAGTACATCTACTTAATCATGTTGTTTACATACTTGCCATAACTTGAACCTACTACCTTCCTCCTTCTTATTCCCTGTTGGTTATGTAACACTTTCGTATCTGCAATCCAATTACTTTGGGGAGAAAATGTACTCTTCTCTTCCTGTGTGTGTGTGTGTGTGTGTGTGTGTGTGTGTGTGTGTGTGTGTGTGTGTGTGTGTGTGTGAGAGAGAGAGAGAGAGAGAGAGAGAGAGAGAGAGAGAGAGAGAGAGAATTGGGTGAGGAAAATTACGAATAAATTCAAGTATGGCCCTATTCCTGACCCCACCGATCAGCCCAGTATTGGAACTTGATCACTGAGGCAAGTCTCGCAGCCACCATAAACTCCGTGTTTATAGTTCCTCCACTTTGCCTCGAGTTTTATTGTCAGCCGCTCTGTTTGCAAATTTGATCAAGAAGGAAGAGTCTCTCTCTCTCTCTCTCTCTCTCTCTCTCAGTCATTTACCTAGGTCTTTGTCACATTTTCATTGCCTTGCTTCTTTTTTCATGAACTCTTCCACCTTACTCCAGTACCTCCATCCTGACTTCTTTATCTCGCTTCACTTTATTTGTTAGCTTTCTCTCCCTGTTTTATTTCCTACTGTCTTGATCCTGCACTCCCAGTTTCTATATTTTTTCCATTCAGTCTCCCTCTATCCCGCGCATTCTTCCCTCTCACCCCTAGCACCCTTTCAGCTGTTTTCATCTCCTAAACTGTCACCATTTTGTCATTCCAGAATTTCCAGCTTTCCCCTGTTTTCGATTACTTCCCCAGCATTCGCAATGTCTCAGTTCCCTGTGCCTTTTCCCCTTTATCTCTGATATAGAAAAGGGGTCTAAGTCCCTTACACAGTACCCTATATACCATTGATAATTACGTATGGAAATTTCCTCAGGGAAAAAAATCCAATTTCTCAGCATGGAGAAAGAATTTAGCTGCTTGTCGAGATATCTATTTCTGTATCAAGAAAAGGCGAGTATTTGGCCAATAATTACTATAAATTCCCCCAGATTCATAGAATTCGTAATCTCTACCATGCAACATCAATACACAAAGGAAATCTAATTGATTACTAAATTATCTAATTTTCTTATACAAACTTAATCAACAGTTGTACTGTGCCTTTGGCAAAAACCTTAGGGGTGGAAATTTAATTAGCATTTCAGGGTGAATAATGCACAAAGCATAAAGCAAGCGCAAGTTAAACACGCCAGGTACTCTATTAATTACGTGGAAAAGGCTAGATCTTAATTAATACCATAGAATTCAAATAAACCGCCCAACCTTCACTTACACAAATTAGCCTGAATGGAAAACCTGAACTTAAAACAAATATAAATATATATATATATATATATATATATATATATATATATATATATATATATATATATATATATATATATATATATATATATACCAGTCAGCCTAAGCCACTAGGTAGAGATACGTTGGCTGTACCGTCCCTGCTTCGGTAGGGATGGGCCGGTCCTGCACTGGACCTCAAAGGCTGATGATATATATATATATATATATATATATATATATATATATCCTCTGTGGTACAGTGGTATGGTGTGCGTTTCGTACACGGATGAGCCAGGGTTCGCGCCCCGCCAGGGTAATAAACTTTGAGAGTGTTCACCAGGCCATGTACTGCACCGGCGGACAAAACGGGTGCTGTGGTTAAACCAGTGTCGCTTCCTATAAAATATGCTTGCACCAAGTCGGCTTACGCGGGCCGATTACACTTGATTCAGAGACTACACACACATCCAAAGCCACTCCAACACTACAGTTACATTTACAAGCACTTCTCACCCTACATACAATCTCTACCAGTCAGCATAAGCCATTGGTAGATACTTTGGCTATATCGTCTCGACTTCGGTCGGGATCGGCCGGTCCTGCAGTGAATACTCAAACGGCTGATTATATATATATATATATATATATATATATATAGTATAAGACAAACCTCTGTTCCTGCTTTTGTCCGGTGTATAATTACAATGGACGAAACATAATGGAAGGTTTGCCACACCCACATTGTCGCAGGTGGCAGAGGTCAGCAGCCACGCTGAACCACTGTAAACAATCCGTGGCAGAGTCTCTGGAGAAACTGGAAACTTTCCTTAGACGCCAGAACCAACAGTTCCTATCATGTCAGGAAGCGAGTACTGTTATGTTCGTCCTTCACGGCATTTTTTCACCAGATTTCAGGAACTGAGTCGTGTCTAATGCAGTATATATATATATAGATATATATATATATATATATATATATATATATATATATATATATATATATATTGTTACGGAACAGAGAAAGATAATGTACACTTTAAGTGAGAATACGAAGAGTCACTACTGTCCCGTAAAGTTCCAGGTTCAAAACAAAAGAGCTAGGTAAAATTACAAGTTAAAGTTTAATGCACAAACTAACAACAAAACATTCAGGACTCATAAGGATAATGTAATGGCAAAAACAGGTTAAATATATGAATAACTGCAATAGCCTCTATTAACACGAAATTAGCAAGAATAAATTTATCTAAGTCAGCCCTGATAAAATGAGATACCAGATAATACTCAGTGAATGCCAGATAAATAATTACAGATACAAACTATTATCAAAAATGACTGACATAAAGAACCCCACACGAATTACAAAAACCTCACTAGGCCCACAAATTAAACTTATGCTATACAGTACAAGAAAAAATGCAACAACAGTTATACTCAAATTACACACAGCTGCTAGATGGATGGAGATTTCTTGAGCACTCACAATAATAATATCTGTACAGGGGAGGACAGAGATGTGAACAAAATGAGGAGCAGATCTAAGTGGCAAAGATGCAGAGACTGAGCTCATTATATAGGGGCTGGCAGAGCTTGATACAACTTGTAGGAGGGACGCGCAAATGAAGCCTTGGGGACAGAGAGCTGAAAATCCCGCAAAGTATAACAGAGAGAACGACTTACTCTACTATAACGGTAGAAGGGGGGGACTGAGGCAGAACACGCTCGTGATCAAACATGCAGCAACTGTGCGTTAATATTACACAAAGGATGATGAAATCATAGGCTATGTAACACCTCCCCACAAAGAAAAAAGAAATTTACAAAGGAAATTTCTTATGACTAAAACAATCTGTCTAAAGTCTAGATAAGCAATGTGCAATAACATTTTCTTTCCTAGTGTTACAAAACATGAGATCTCCCTAGCACGTTCAGTCATAGGTACTTGCCAGTATCCCTTTAACAAATCAAACTTACTTATGTACCTAGCCTTTCCGATCTTGTCTATGCAATCTTCCACACGAGGGAGAGGGTAAGTGTCTGTTTTGGTTATCTGATTAACACGTCTGTAGTCGATGCAAAGCCTCTGTGACCCACCTGGCTTAGGGACTAGAGTGACAGGAGAACTCCACTCGCTCTGACAGGGCTCAATCATCTTGTGGTCCAACAGGTAGCCAAGCTCCTTCTGGATGAGAGGAACTTTCACTGGGTTCACACGGTAAGGAGGCAATTTAATTGGCTTTGCGTCTCCAACATCGACATCATGCATCAACACAGTGGTTCTTCCTGGAGTGGCACGGAACACTTGCGGGTACTCCTGCAGTAATGCCGAAAACTCCTGCCTTTCCTTGGGTGGTAGATGAGAAAGCTTAGTCTGGAGATCATTCATGATATCAGGATTCTTCCCCAAACTATCACTCAGGCTCATACTGCATGGGAGAGCTTCACTTGCAGACTCGGGTGGAACAGCTACAGTGCAGACTGGATTATTTTCGTCCCGCCTGTGATATAGCTTTAGCATGTTGATGTGACAAAGTTGCTTGCTCTTTCTACGATCTGGTGTGGCGATGACATAGTTCACATCACTGAGTTTCTTCTCCACGAAATAGGGGCCACTAAACTTGGCTTGAAGAGGTTGCCCATGCACTGGTAGCAGAATCAAAACCTGATCTCCTGGCTGAAAGTGGCGTAACCTGGACTTCTTATCATACCAAGTCTTCATCTTCTCCTGAGCAGCTCCTAAATTCTCTCTCGCCAGCTGTAAAGCAGTGGACAGCCGTTCTTTGAACTTCATCACATACTCCAGCAGGTTGACGTCATCTTCCTCCAACAGCCAGCATTCCTTGAGTAGCTTAAGGGGTCCTCTTACTTCATGGCCAAACAGTAGTTCAAAAGGTGAGAAGCCCAGTGATTCATTTGGAGATTCTCTTGCAGCAAACACAACGAATGGAAGACCTTTATCCCAGTCTTTCTGATGTTCCAAACAGTATTTCTTGAGCATCGATTTGAGTGTTTGATGATATCTCTCCAACGCTCCTTGGGTCTGGGGATTGGTAAGCTGAGGACGTGATCTGGGTGATGCCCAACTCTTTCAGAGACTGCTTCAAAACATTTGACATGAAATTACTTCCCCGGTCTGACTGTACCTCCTTGGGCAGACCAAACTTTGTGAAGAACCCTAGCATTTCCTTAACCACGTTCTTTGCTGAGATGTTTCTAAGTGGAATGGCTTCAGCATAACGAGTAGCCATATCAATCATGGTCAACACATAAGAAAATCCTGAAGAAGTCTTAGGAAGAGGGCCCACAATATCCACCAACACACGGGTGAAAGGCGCCTCAAAAGGAGGAATGGAAACTAGAGGTGCAACCTTTTCGGTCTGATTACACTTCCCCACAACTTGACAGGTGTGACAAGACTTACAATACCAGGAAACATCCCTGAAGATACCTGGCCAGTAGAAGTGTTTCAAAATGCGTGCCACAGTCTTCATCACTCCAAGGTGTCCTGCCAAACTGGAATCATGAGCCACTCGAATGATATCCTGCCTACAAACACGAGGGATGACAACTTGATGTACAACCTCCCATTCACAGTCGGCTGATGCTGTTGGGGGTCTCCACTTCCTCATAAGTACTCCTGACTTTACATAATAACAAGTAGAAGCACCGGCTGACTCTTCTTCACTGTAAGCAGAGTTAGCTAGACCTTTCAACTCAGGGTCAGCAACCTGCAACTCAACCAACTCTTGACGAGACAAATTATCAACACTACGGGGTACTGCCTCCTCTGGTGAGTGGTTCAAATTAGCAAGAAAAGTGTCAGCTAGGATAACATCATCATCATCATTATCCTCTAAATCACCAGTAACTTTAGACTTAGCCCTAGTGACAGCACATGCAGGGAACACATCAGGGACATCACAATCCTGGGACGCAGCCACTGGCTCACCAGACAACTTAGGAGCTGGACACACTTGACTTCCACCAATATCATTTCCAAGTAAGAAAGTTACACCTGACATTGGGAGTGTCTCAACCAACCCAACCATAACGGAACCATTAACAAAACCAGACTCTAAATTCACTCTGCACAGAGGGACAGAGAAGTAATTATTTCCTACACCTTGTAAGATTACAGTTTCATCAGAGGAATTAACATTAGAGCCTAGAACACTGGTCAGCATAAGGGATTGGCAAGCACCTGTATCACGATATATTTGAACTGATTTCCTGTCATTACTGTCCAGAGGACTGACAAAACCATCAGACAGGAAATTAGCACATGAACTCTTGAGAGTGTCACCCACGTTACTGCTCAAAAGAGGAGCTCCATCATGAGAATTTAAGTTACCCCTCAAAGCAGGTTCAGTTAACTCAGTTAAAGAATTCTGGGAACTCTCAAGAGTGGACACTAGACCAATTGACTGAATATTTAAAGACTCCTTTTTGTTCACATCACGCTGTCTCCTGAAACATCTCTCCGTAGTATGACCAAGCTTACTACAATAAGTACATTTACTTTTCTGAAATCTAGAGGTGAAGCTGTTATTTACTTCCTGAGAAACATCATCCTTATTCTCTTTCCTGTTACCTGTACTCTGAGTAGAGGCAAATCGTACTTACTCTCAGCTTTCCCTTTTTCTCTAGAATATCTCTTGTGAGTGAGAACATACTCATCAGCTAAAACTGCAGCATCAGACAAATTATCTATTCTTTTCTCATCAAGATATAGGCTTACATCTTTATAAATACACCTTTTGAAATCCTCCAGCAAAATCATCTGCTTAAATTTACCAAAATCAGAATCCACATTCTTAGAATTTAACCACTGCTCTAACAGATCTTCTTTGATTTTTGCATACTCAACATGGGATTGCTTATCTTGCTTATAAGTTGTCCTAAATTTTACTCTATAAGCTTCAGGAACAAGCTCATAGGCCTTAAGAATCAAGCTCTTAACTACATCATAATTATCAGACTGATCCTGAGGCAAAGATGCATAAGTTACTTGAGCTTTACCGGTGAGAACAGTTTGAAGGAGTACTGGCCAATACTCCTTAGGCCAATTAAAACCTGTAGCTACCCTCTCAAACAACTGAAAATACTTTGTTAAATCAGATTCATTAAAAGGAGGGACAAGTTTAACATTTTTAGCCACATCAAAATCATCAGAGCTAGATGATCCAGTTCCACCTTGTTTCATGCGATACTCATGGTCTGCCTGAATCCTAGCAATTTCAACTTGTGCCTCAGCCTCCTTAGCTTTTGCCTGAAATTCAGCCTCCTTAGCCTGTGCTTGAAATTCAGCTTCCTTCACACGAGACTCCGCCTCCTTAGCCTTAGCCTCCTGCAGGGCTAGCTGTAACTTAGCTAATTCAATCTGCGTTTGCTCATTTGGAGGAGTTACATTAAACAAGCTTTTATTAATCATGCCAACAATTTGATCTTTAGAATGATGAGAGTGAACTGCAATTCCCAATTGTTGAGCAACAAGCTTAAGTTCATTCTTTGTTCTGTTTTCTATATCACACACTGTTTGCACATTTGACAAAAAATCTTTGGCTTCATCAAGTGTAGAAATAGTAGCCATCATGAATATATCACAGTCACAAAATATCAAACAATATCCTTATGATAATATCCTGAATATCCTGATGAGAGGTCGCCAAATTTATGTTACGGAACAGAGAAAGATAATGTACACTTTAAGTGAGAATACGAAGAGTCACTACTGTCCCGTAAAGTTCCAGGTTCAAAACAAAAGAGCTAGGTAAAATTACAAGTTAAAGTTTAATGCACAAACTAACAACAAAACATTCAGGACTCATAAGGATAATGTAATGGCAAAAACAGGTTAAATATATGGTTAACTGCAATAGCCTCTATTAACACGAAATTAGCAAGAATAAATTTATCTAAGTCAGCCCTGATAAAATGAGATACCAGATAATACTCAGTGAATGCCAGATAAATAATTACAGATACAAACTATTATCAAAAATGACTGACATAAAGAACCCCACACGAATTACAAAAACCTCACTAGGCCCACAAATTAAACTTATGCTATACAGTACAAGAAAAAATGCAACAACAGTTATACTCAAATTACACACAACTGCTAGATGGTTGGAGATTTCTTGAGCACTCACAATAATAATATCTGTACAGGGGAGGACAGAGATGTGAACAAAATGAGGAGCAGATCTAAGTGGCAAAGATGCAGAGACTGAGCTCATTATATAGGGGCTGGCAGAGCTTGATACAACTTGTAGGAGGGACGCGCAAATGAAGCGATGGGGACAGAGAGCTGAAAATCCCGCAAAGTATAACAGAGAGAACGACTTACTCTACTATAACGGTAGAAGGGGGGGACTGAGGCAGAACACGCTTGTGATCAAACATGCAGCAACTGTGCGTTAATATTACACAAAGGATGATGAAATCATAGGCTATGTAACAATATATATATATATATATATATATATATATATATATATATATATATATATATATTATATGTACTGTATGAGACGCAACTCTGTTCCTGAAATTTGGTGAAAACATGCCGTGAAGGACGAACATTACAGTACTCGCTTCCTGATATGATAGAGAGAGAGAGAGAGAGAGAGAGAGAGAGAGAGAGAGAGGTAGATAGATAGATAGATATAGATATATAGGTATATATAGATATAGATATAGATATGTAGATATATAGATATAGATATAGATATAGATGTATATGTATATATGTATATTTGTATAGAGAGAGAGAGAGAGATTATTTATATACAATATATATATGTATTCACTGTTTATCACCATCATCATCATTATCATCATCATCATCCGGACCTCTTTTCCACCCTACGGCAAGGTGAGGAGCAGCAGTGTCCAGACAGTCCAAATTTGCCCAATCCAATGTGCCACGCTTCGATTAACTCACCATTCAAGCCTCCGGAATCCTGGCTCTATCTGACATGCCAAAAACATTCACCAAGTTCTGTAGCTTCACATAAACGTATCCGATAGAGTGAGTCCGGAGGCTGTCACGTTAAAATGGTTGCCAAATCCCTGATCATGCACTTTTCCTCACAATGTTCATCCAACGAGCTCGATGTCTTGTCAGTTCCCTAGCCTCAGCGACTTACAAACCTCTCGTCCTCACACACGCATCCGCCATATCTCTCAACCTTCTCCTTGGCTTACCTCGCCACCTTCCTCCTTCAGATTCGCACAGATTTACCTTTTTCACCACTTTATTGTTATCCTTTCTCTCCACTTGACCATACCATCTCATTGCATTGTCTTCGATTCTGGTGTCCACAGACTTCTTCACTCTACATCTTTCACGAATCACATTATTTCGTATCCTACCCACTCTCTGTACTTCACATACATTACTCAGCAGTCCCATCTCCACTGCTCTCACTCTCAACTTTTCATTTTCGTGCCAAACCATAGTCTCACATCCATATGTTAAAGTTGGCACTAACACTCCTTCATGCAAGTCTCGGGCAGGTGCAACACTAAAGCCTGTTTCTCATCAAGGCCTTCATTGCACCAACTATGTTTATTCCTTGTTTCACTCTACTTTCCACTTCTATTGCACATTTTCCTCTTTTCTGTCACTGTACCCAGGCATTTGAACTTGTTTCAGTCTATCTCCATTCCCTGTCACATCACACTGGGAGTCACCTTCTCTCTCAATAAGCATCACTTTATTTTTTTCTACATTTACTGTCAAGACACGACACTCAGAGACATCAGCAAAACTCTGCGTTAGTATACCGAGTTCTTGTCCGGTATTTGCAAGTACAGTACATCCCCACAGTACGCGAGTTCCAAGTACACGATCCCCCTTGTACGTGAGGACCTTTTTTTTTTTTTTTTTTTTTTAGTGTATTTTTTATTAGCACAAGAATTGAACACCTTGTAAGCGAGGCAGGCAGCGAAGAGTGGCCCAAACCTGGGGTAACCCCGAGTACGCGACATTGCCCCCCCAAGAAGTGATAATGGTTGCCTAGGCTCCGCCCACTTTGAGCAGTAGATAGCAGCAGAAAAGGCAACAACACCAGTGATGGAGAGTGAAGATTTGACCATGATGGAGATCAGCAGGGTACTCTGTGCCCTTGATAAAATCAAGGAAGAATTCAAGGACATCAAATGCTCTCAGCTGCGAGTGGAGGAGGTGATGTCTTCACCGAACAGAACCTTCCGCTACTACACCGACAAGCACAACCAGGAAGTAAACAGACAGAAACAAACACTCATCACCCGTTTCCTTTGGCTTGAACAAAGTGAGGAATCACTCCCTTCAGCATCAGAAGAGCCATATCCTGAGGAGGATCAAGAGGCTGATTCGATGTCTGAGGTGTCAGAAATAGACTTTGAAGGGTTTATAAACGAAGTGAGTACATTAGGTAGTAAAAGTGTCGAAAGTGCTGGTGACGAAAGTGGTGAGGAAGGTGGTCTGTTGGGTGGTGTGGTGGGTGATGCAGGAGATGCACGCTAAGTGCCTCATATTGCCTCGGATCCTCTTCTTACCTCCATCATGCCTGTTGTCCTCTTGGGTAAAGGTGAGCAGGCATATTTTTGTTGGTTTAGTTAAGCTATATCCTTGTTGATTTACCTAGTGAAGCCATAATCTTGTTGGTTTACTCTATCTTAGGCAATATGTCTTACATAGTTTCCCTGTACAGTACAATACTTAGGTCTGAAAGGCGTCTCAAGGGTTGACCATGAAGGGGGGTGCCGCCCATATGTAATTTTTACTGTAAGTTTATGTATTCACAGTATGAGAATTCCTAGTACTCGACGTCCTCTGCCGCCCATATAGGCACGTACTAGGGGGATGTACTGTAGTACTGCATCATCAGCATACAACAGGTTTGAGATTTTCCATCTATCACCATTCATTACCAACGCCATCCCCCTCTCCATTACTCGTGGTGTTACTTTTCTCACCACCCCATCCATATATACAGTATAGTGAACAACCATGGTGATATCACACAACCTTGTCGCGTGCCCACACCAATCATGAACCATTCATGTAGATGCCCATTAACCCTTACACGTGCTTCACTACCATCATGAAAACTCTTGGCGGCACCTAACAGCTTACCATCTACACCGTACATGTGCAAAATCTTCCACAATCCTTCTCTGTCTACGTTGTCGTATGCTTTTTCCAGATCCATGAATTCCATAAACGTCTTATAGTTCTTCTCATAAGGCTTCTCCACTATCTACCTCACTGCAAATATTTGATCCACACATCCTTTGCCACTCCTGAAGTCACCCTGTTCATCACTCACTAGGACTTCTGATATCTCTCTTACCTTCACTATAATAATTCTTTCATATACCTTCCCTACCGCATTCATTAATCTTACACCACGATAATTCTTGCACTCAATTTGCTCACCTTTATTTTTGTACAAGGGTACAATCATAGCCTTTTTCCACTGTGCTGGCACAGTCTCACTAATCCATGCCTTCTTACGTATCTCCAACAAGTACTTTGTTCCTCTGTCTCCACGACACTTAATCACCTCTGCATACACCTCCTCAACCCCAGCTGCTTTCCCATTTTTCAGCTACTTCACAGCGCTCTTCACCTGCGAGTGTCACATTTCCTGATACTGCATTCCTTCTCTGCACATCCCCAAAATCAATCATGTTAACAGCCGCTCTGCTCTCTTTATTCCCATTCATCAGGCTTTCAAAATATTCTTTTCATCTGGTCCTTACTTCATCACCATGGGTTAATAAACTACCACCGACATCCTTCACGCCTTCACATTTCTTTCCGCTTTCACTTCTACATTTCCTCACCTCTTTCTGGGATAACTTCCTATTTTCAGAGTAGTTTGCATTCATTTTTCTTCCTAGATCATCATTTACCTCCCTCTTTTTCCTCATCACTAGTCTCTTTACGTGCTTCTTGATTTCAGTATATTCAGTTCTAATTTCAACTGAACCCCTGGCCTATTAGCACTCTGGCCCCTTCTTCCTCTTTTACTCCACTGCTCTCAACCTCTTCATCCCACCATGCTGTACCTTTCCTCTTTGTTGTTACTCTTGCCACACCACACACCGCCTTAGCATTTCTAACTAAGTAATCCCAATATGCATTCCACAGGCTGTTCGGAACCATTTCATGCCAATTCACTGATTCAAATTCCTCCCCTACTTTGGTCCTGCATTCATCTGCCATTTATTTGATCCTCAGCTTCTCGACTTTAAGTCTTTCTCCCTAACTGCTCCTTTCTCTCCTGCTCCACCTGACTCCTCTCAGTTTGATTTTGCATACCACAATCATATGATTTGGCAGACCTCCACATCGTCTTCTCACGGCCCTTGTATCAGAAACCATTCCCAGTATCGTATGTACTGTGTGTATGTATGTATATCTATGTGTGTGTATATATATATATATATATATAAGAGAGAGAGAGAGAGAGATTGGGTTTTCAGAATTTTGAATTTTCTGCTCGGTGAATGCACATATGCTAACTGAGTTCCATTTCATGAGGAATGACTTCACATAAAATATGAACACAACTGCCTATTGCTATCCTACCCTGCAAGGCATGTATTTTTGCCCCGTATGAGAAATTATTCTTTTCCTAACTAATGTCAAAGGCTACCCAGAAACTGAGTTCTGCGACGGGAGAGGTGATGGGAAGAGTGGTATTGGATGTCCTGAAGTAGTGGTCGCAAGTAGAAGACTGGGTGACCATCCTCTGCTTTGATACTATGGCAAGCAATTCGGGTGTCCACAGCAGGGCTCGCATTGTCATCCAGAACTCCACTGGGAAACCACTCCTCCTCATGACATGCCCCCAACACATCCATGGGCCGGGATCTTTGACGCTTTCATCTCCTCCTAATCAGGTTTTCAAACCATACGAAGCTCACGCCGATCGTTCCGATCCACAACACTAAGGTCAATAGATCTCGAAGCACCGAGACGAGCTGGCTTCCATCATCGTTGCCAAACTCCAGGAAGGCCACGACCACGACTACTACAGGGAATACCTCTAACGTGCACTCTGCTTCCTGGGTTATCCACACCCAGATTCGAGGAAGCACTCTGACAGCAGATTCCGCCTTCCAGAAGCATACAGCAGGGCCAGATGGATGGGGCTGGGGATCTACTCACTGAAGTTTTACCTTTTGGGGACCAGTTCCCTCTCACCCCTCACGAGAAACGAGCCCTGAAGCAGGTAAACGTCTTCTTGGTCACTGTGTACCTGCGAGCTGGGTACTCGTCACCAGTTGAAATCGATGCACCCACAAATGGCCTGTCTCTGCTCAAGACACTACAGATCTACAAGAACCAGGGCGACAAGGAAGTGGGTGGCACAGTGCTCGAAAATCTTCAGAACCATGGCTGGTACCTGGATGAGGATCTCACAGGCACTGGCTTTTTCTCAAACCTCATGCCTGAGCTCAGATGCTCGTCAACCTTCACCAGAAGCCTCCTCAAAAGGTAAGGACGAGGAAGGTGGATCCCCGAGTGTGGCGAGACTGCACGAACTTGAAGATTACTGATTTCGTCACGATCCAAACACAAAATTTCATCTGTTTCAAAATGGAAGTTCCCAGGGAGCTCAAGAACATTGAGGAGCACTGCGGCAGGGTTATGGAAGTCAGTGTAGTCAAAGACAGCGCTAAACATGGATTAAATTGGCAACTGACTTTAATGAGAAGCTCATGAGCAGCGAGGAGGAAAAACAGCTGGCCCTCCAGATCATAGCCAACCACAAAAAGGAAGTTCCTCAACCTTGGAAGTATGTATATGTCTAGTCATCTAGTCATCATGTGTCCTACTGCAAGTCTCTTGGTGTCAGGACAGTATCCACCGGATGACAATATTCCCCCATGCACAATGTCCATCGAGGACAAAATGCCCCTGAACAATATTCCCCCAAGCACAATATCCCCCGAGGACAAAATGCCCATGAATTATATTACCCCATGCACAATATCACCCGAGGACAAAATGCCCCTGAACAATATTCCCTCATACACAATATCCCCCAAGGAAGATTTTTACCCCATTTTTCTGTACTCAAGCTCCATGCCCCTACTGGTTAAATGTCGCAGCTCTTATACATGGGTTAGGTTAGGTTAGGTATATAAATATGTGTATGTACATATACAGTGTCTTGGAGAAAGGAGTACATATATATATATATATATATATATATATATATATATATATATATATATATTGTTACATAGCCTATGATTTCATCATCCTTTGTGTAATTTTAACGCACAGTTGCTGCATGTTTGATCACGAGCGTGTTCTGCCTCAGTCCCCCCCTTCTACCGTTATAGTAGAGTAAGTCGTTCTCTCTGTTATACTTTGCGGGATTTTCAGCTCTCTGTCCCCATCGCTTCATTTGCGCGTCCTTCTTACAAGTTGTATCAAGCTCTCCTGGCCCCTATATAATGAGCTCAGTCTCTGCATCATTGCCACTTACATCTGCTCCTCATTTTGTTCACATCTCTGTCCTCCCCTGTACAGATATTATTATTGTGAGTGCTCAAGAAGTCTCCAACCATCTAGCACCTGTGTGTAATTTGAGTATAACTGTTGTTGCATTTTTTCTTGTACTGTATAGCATAAGTTTAATTTGTAGGCCTAGTGAAGTTTGTGTAATTCATGTAGGGTTCTTTATGTCAGTCATTTTTGATAATAGTTTGTATCTGTAATTATTTATCTGGCATTCACTGAGTATTATCTGGTATCTCATTTTATCAGGGCTGACTTAGATAAATTTACTCTTGCTAATTTTGTGTTAATAGAGGCTATTGCAGTTACCCATATATTTAACCTGTTTTTTGCGATTACATTATCCTTATGAGTCCTGAATGTTTTGTTGTTAGTTTAAGCATTAAACTTTAACTTGTAATTTTACCTAACTCTTTTGTTTTGAACCTGGAACTTTACGGGACAGTAGTGACTCTTCGTACTCTCACTTAAAGTGTACATTATCTTTCTCTGTTCCGTAACATAAATTTGGCGACATCTCATCAGGATATTCAGGATATTATCATAAGGATATTGTTTGATATTTTGTGACTGTGATATATTCATGATGGCTACAATTTCTACACTTGATGAAGCCAAAGATTTTTTGTCAAATGTGCAAACAGTGTGTGATATAGAAAACAGAACAAAGAATGAACTTAAGCTCGTTGCTCAACAATTGGGAATTCCTGTTCGCTCTCATCATTCTAAAGATCAAATTGTTGACATGATTAATGAAAGCTTGTTTAATGTAACTCCTCGAAATGAGCAAACGCAGATTGAATTAGCTAAGTTACAGCTAGCCCTGCAGGAGGCTCGTGTGAAGGAAGCTGAATTTCAAGCACAGGCTAAGGAGGCTGAGTTTCACGCACAAGTTGAACTTGCTAGGATTCAGGCAGACCATGAGTATCGCATGAAACAAGGTGGAACTGGATCATCTTGCTCTGATGATTTTGATGTGGCTAAAAATGTTAAACTTGTCCCTCCTTTTAATGAATCTGATTTAACAAAGTATTTTCAGTTGTTTGAGAGGGTAGCTACAGGTTTTAATTGGCCTAAGGAGTATTGGTCAGTACTCCTTCAAACTGTTCTCACCGCTAAAGCTCAAGTAACTTATGCATCTTTGCCTCAGGATCAGTCTGATAATTATGATGTAGTTAAGAGCTTGATTCTTAAGGCCTATGAGCTTGTTCCTGAAGCTTATAGAGTAAAATTTAGGACAACTTACAAGCAAGATAAGCAATCCCATGTTGAGTATGCAAAAATCAAAGAAGATTTGTTAGAGCAGTGGTTAAATTCTAAGAATGTGGATTCTGATTTTGGTAAATTTAAGCAGATGATTTTGCTGGAGGACTTCAAGAGGTGTATTTATAAAGATGTAAGCCTATATCTTGATGAGAAAAGAATAGATAATTTGTCTGATGCTGCAGTTTTAGCTGATGAGTATGTTCTCACTCACAAGAGATATTCTAGAGAAAAAGGGAAAGCTGAGAGTAAGTACGTTGCCTCTACTCAGAGTACAGGTAACAGGAAAGAGAATAAAGATGATGTTTCTCAGGAAGTAAATACCAGCTTCACCTCTAGATTTCAGAAAAGTAAATGTACTTATTGTAGTAAGCTTGGTCATACTACGGAGAGATGTTTCAGGAGACAGCGTGATGTGAACAAAAAGGAGTCTTTAAATATTCAGTCAATTGGTCTAGTGTCCACTCTTGAGAGTTCCCAGAATTCTTTAACTGAGTTAACTGAACCTGCTTTGAGGGGTAACTTAAATTCTCATGATGGAGCTCCTCTTTTGAGCAGTAACGTGGGTGACACTCTCAAGAGTTCATGTGCTAATTTCCTGTCTGATGGTTTTGTCAGTCCTCTGGACAGTAATGACAGGAAATCAGTTCAAATATATCGTGATACAGGTGCTTGCCAATCCCTTATGCTGACCAGTGTTCTAGGCTCTAATGTTAATTCCTCTGATGAAACTGTAATCTTACAAGGTGTAGGGAATAATTACTTCTCTGTCCCTCTGTGCAGAGTGAATTTAGAGTCTGGTTTTGTTAATGGTTCCATTATGGTTGGGTTGGTTGAGACACTCCCAATGTCAGGTGTAACTTTCTTACTTAGAAATGATATTGGTGGAAGTCAAGTATGTCCAGCTCCTCAGTTGTCTAGTGAGCCAGTGGCTGCGGCCCAGGATTGTGATGTCCCTGATGTGTTCCCTGCATGTGCTGTCACTAGGGCTAAGTCTAAAGTTACTGGTGATTTAGAGGATAATGATGATGATGATGTTATCCTAGCTGACACTTTTCTTGCTAATTTGGACCACTCACCAGATGAGGCAGTACCCCGTAGTGTTGATAATTTGTCTTGTCAAGAGTTGGTTGAGTTGCAGGTTGCTGACCCTGAGTTGAAAGGTCTAGCTAACTCTGCTTACAGTGAAGAAGAGTCAGCCGGTGCTTCTACTTGTTATTATGTAAAGTCAGGAGTACTTATGAGGAAGTGGAGACCCCCAACAGCATCAACCGACTGTGAATGGGAGGTTGTACATCAAGTTGTCATCCCTCGTGTTTGTAGGCAGGATATCATTCGAGTGGCTCATGATTCCAGTTTGGCAGGACACCTTGGAGTGAGGAAGACTGTGGCACGCATTTTGAAACACTTCTACTGGCCAGGTATCTTCAGGGATGTTTCCTGGTATTGTAAGTCTTGTCACACCTGTCAAGTTGTGGGGAAGTGTAATCAGACCGAAAAGGTTGCACCTCTAGTTCCCATTCCTCCTTTTGAGGCGCCTTTCACCCGTGTGTTGGTGGATAATGTGGGCCCTCTTCCTAAGACTTCTTCAGGATTTTCTTATGTGTTGACCATGATTGATATGGCTACTCGTTATCCTGAAGCCATTCCACTTAGAAACATCTCAGCAAAGAACGTGGTTAAGGAAATGCTAGGGTTCTTCACAAAGTTTGGTCTGCCCAAGGAGGTACAGTCAGACCGAGGAAGTAATTTGATGTCAAATGTTTTCAAGCAGTCTCTGAAAGAGTTGGGCATCACCCAGATCACGTCTTCAGCTTACCATCCCCAGACCCAAGGAGCGTTGGAGAGATATCATCAAACACTCAAATCGATGCTCAAGAAATACTGTTTGGAACATCAGAAAGACTGGGATAAAGGTCTTCCATTCGTTGTGTTTGCTGCAAGAGAATCTCCAAATGAATCACTGGGCTTCTCACCTTTTGAACTACTGTTTGGCCATGAAGTAAGAGGACCCCTTAAGTTACTCAAGGAATGCTGGCTGTCGGAGGAAGATGACGTCAACCTGCTGGAGTATGTGATGAAGTTCAAAGAACGGCTGTCCAATGCTTTACAGCTGGCGAGAGAGAATTTAGGAGCTGCTCAGGAGAAGATGAAGACTTGGTATGATAAAAAGTCCAGGTTACGCCACTTTCAGCCAGGAGATCAGGTTTTGATTCTGCTACCAGTTCATGGGCAACCTCTTCAAGCCAAGTTTAGTGGCCCTTATTTCGTGGAGAAGAAACTCAGTGATGTCAACTATGTCATCGCCACACCAGATCGTAGAAAGAGCAAGCAACTATGTCACATCAACATGCTAAAGTTATATCACAGGCGGGACGAAAATAATCCAGTCTGCACTGTAGCTGTTCCACCCGAGTCTGCAAGTGAAGCTCTCCCATGCAGTATGAGCCTGAGTGATAGTTTGGGGAAGAATCCTGATATCAAGAATGATCTCCAGACTAAGCTTTCTCATCTACCTCCCAAGGAAAGGCAGGAGTTTTCGGCATTACTGCAGGAGTACCCGCAAGTGTTCCGTGCCACTCCAGGAAGAACCACTGTGTTGATGCATGATGTCGATGTTGGAGACGCAAAGCCAATTAAATTGCCTCCTTACCGTGTGAACCCAGTGAAAGTTCCTCTCATCCAGAAGGAGCTTGGCTACCTGTTGGACCACAAGATGATTGAGCCCTGTCAGAGCGAGTGGAGTTCTCCTGTCACTCTAGTCCCTAAGCCAGGTGGGTCACAGAGGCTTTGCATTGACTACAGACGTGTTAATCAGATAACCAAAACAGACACTTACCCTCTCCCTCGTGTGGAAGATTGCATAGACAAGATCGGAAAGGCTAGGTACATAAGTAAGTTTGATTTGTTAAAGGGATACTGGCAAGTACCTATTACTGAACGTGCTAGGGAGATCTCATGTTTTGTAACACTAGGAAAGGCTTTTGCATGTTCGGTAATGCCATATGGTATGAAGAATGCACCAGCCACATTTCAGAAGCTCATGAATGTTGTAACAGAGGGTTTGGCAGGGTGTGTTGTTTATATTGATGATGTATTAATCTTCAGTGACAACTGGAAAGATCACCTATGCCATGTCAGTAAATTTCTTGACCGTTTAGTTCATGCTAATCTTGTAGCTAATTTATCAAAGTGTGAGTTTGGTCAAGCTAAAGTTCAGTACCTTGGGTATGTAATTGGTGATGGACATGTTGCACCACCAGGAGCTAAGGTTCAGGTTATAAGTGATCTTCCCAGACCTAAAAGTAGGAAGGAGCTACAAAGATTTTTGGGAATGGTAGGTTATTACAGGAGATTTGTTCTTAACTTTTCTATTCTTGTATCACCACTTACAGACCTACTGAAAAAGGGAGTTAAATTTGTCTGGACTGATAACTGTGAATCCTCTTTCAACAAACTTAAAGCTATTCTATTAAGTCAGCCAGTGCTCGCTACTCCAAATTTTGCTAAGCCTTTTAAGATGGCTGTTGATGCAAGTGATACAGGAGCTGGGGCTGTTTTGCTGCAAGAGGATGATCAGGGTATTGAACATCCTGTATCTTATTACAGTAAGAAGTTCACTCCACCTCAAAACAACTACTCAACTATTGAGAAAGAGCTTTTGGCCTTGATTTTGGGTTTACAGCATTTTTCATTTTATTTGTGTTCTGGTTTTGACCCCATAGTCATTTATACCGATCATAACCCACTGAAATTCCTTAGTAAGTTTAAAGATAAAAATCAGAGATTGACAAGATGGAGTCTACTTCTTCAGGAGTATTCATTAGACATACAACATGTCAAGGGGAAAGAAAATGTTATTGCAGATTGCTTATCTAGACTTTAGACAGATTGTTTTAGAGTAATAAGAAATTTCCTTTGTAAATTTCTTTTTTCTTTGTGGGGAGGTGTTACATAGCCTATGATTTCATCATCCTTTGTGTAATTTTAACGCACAGTTGCTGCATGTTTGATCACGAGCGTGTTCTGCCTCAGTCCCCCCCTTCTACCGTTATAGTAGAGTAAGTCGTTCTCTCTGTTATACTTTGCGGGATTTTCAGCTCTCTGTCCCCATCGCTTCATTTGCGCGTCCTTCTTACAAGTTGTATCAAGCTCTCCTGGCCCCTATATAATGAGCTCAGTCTCTGCATCATTGCCACTTAGATCTGCTCCTCATTTTCTTCACATCTCTGTCCTCCCCTGTACAGATATTTTTATTGTGAGTGCTCAAGAAGTCTCCAACCATCTAGCAGCTGTGTGTAATTTGAGTATAACTGTTGTTGCATTTTTTCTTGTACTGTATAGCATAAGTTTAATTTGTAGGCCTAGTGAAGTTTTTGTAATTCATGTAGGGTTCTTTATGTCAGTCATTTTTGATAATAGTTTGTATCTGTAATTATTTATCTGGCATTCACTGAGTATTATCTGGTATCTCATTTTATCAGGGCTGACTTAGATAAATTTACTCTTGCTAATTTTGTGTTAATAGAGGCTATTGCAGTTAACCATATATTTAACCTGTTTTTTGCCATTACATTATCCTTATGAGTCCTGAATGTTTTGTTGTTAGTTTAAGCATTAAACTTTAACTTGTAATTTTACCTAACTCTTTTGTTTTGAACCTGGAACTTTACGGGACAGTAGTGACTCTTCGTATTCTCACTTAAAGTGTACATTATCTTTCTCTGTTCCGTAACAATATATATATATATATATATATATATATATATATATATATATATATATATATATATACATATATATATATATATATATATATATATATATATATATATATATATACGTCTGTCTATCTATCTACTCTGTCTATTGGCAGACCTTAATTCCGTAAGGGGTGGCCACAAACAAATCGCCTCCATGTCACCCTGTCCCCCGCCATTTCATTGCCCTGCCCTTAGCTCACACCCCCCTCTCTCATACACCTCTCCACTCAATCCCTCCATCTCAGCCTCCCCCTCACTCCCCCCCTCCACCTCACTCACATACACTCTCCTCGTCAGTCTCTTACTCTCCATCCTTTCCACATGGCCAAACCACCTCAATGTGTTTCTCCTAACGCTTCCTATCACATCCACATCCACACCATAATGCTCCTTCACCTCCTCATTTGTCAGTCTGTCTCTCCATGTGACTCCACATGCACCTCTCAAATAACTCATTTCCACTGCTCCCACACTTGACTTCTGTTCCTCCAGCAAGGTCCAAGCCTCACTTCCATATGTTAGAGTTGGTATCACAATACTGTCATGTAGCAGCCTTTTCACTTCCATGCTCCCTTCCCTGTTTATCACTGCTTTCAAGGAAACAGCAACTTTTCTCCCTTGCTGTACTCTTTCAAGCACTTCACCCTCAAAACTTCCATCCCTACTCATCACTCTACCCAAGTACTTAAATTCACTCATATATTCCATTTCCTCCTCTTCCAACCTCACTGTACATTCACTGACTTAACTTTTCTCAAAGACAACAACTTTACTCTTCCCTACATTCATCTTTAGATACCGTTTCTTACACACTCTCCCAAACTCATCCACCAAGCCATGCAGCTCCCCTTCGTCTTCACTTAACAACACAGTATCACCTGCAGACAACATTACAGGTAGTTCCAAACACTGCCCTCTCTCACTAGGGCCGTGCCAACATTCACTGCCCTACCGTGTATCTCTTGTATTACTCCATCCATATACGGATTGAACAACCATGGAGACATGATACATCCTTGTTTCAGTCCAACCTTCAAATAGATAAAATCACCCAGTTCACTATCCACACGCACTGCAGCCTTAGCACCCTCATACATACTCTTCATGACCTTCAGCAATTTCCCATCTACTCCATATATTCTTAATACTTTCCACAATCCTTGTCTATCCACCCTGTCATATGCTTTCTCCAAATCTATGGAGGCAGCATACAACTTCTTTCCCTTCTCTAGAAACTTTTCCACTAAAGATCTAAGTATGAATATCTGATCTATACAACCTCTTCCCTTCCTAAAACCTCTCTGCTCTTCTCCAACTAATTCCTCTGTTTTTTCCCTAACTCTGTCAATAAGTATCCTACCATATGTTTTTCCTGCTACACTATGAAGACAAATCCTCCTATGATTAACACACTTCTTTTTCCCCTTTTCCTTTGTACAGGGGAATATTTATACACTAAACACACACTCCATCAATTCCTGGGGCTTTCCCCATTTTTACTTTCTTCATTGCTTCCACAACTTCCATCCTACTGATTTCTTCCTCTCTTCTCCATCCCTCCCTCTCCCAGCCATTCCCAAGCCACTTATGCTTGCATTACTTTCATTCTCTATGTTCAACTCCTTAAAGTGTTCTTTCCATCTGCTCACTTTTTCTCCCTTCGCCACTAGTAATCTACCATTTTTATCTTTCACTCCCCAACTAACTTCTTCGGCACGGTGCTAACTCTCCTTACCTCTTTGGAAAACATTTTCTTACATTCCTTCCACTTTACACTCAAGTTCCTTCGAAACTTCTCATTCACTGTCTTCCTGCTCTCTCTTAGTAATCTTTTCACCTCTCACCTCCTTTCTACATATTACTCATTCTTCCTTCTCTCAACTTCGTCCACGACCCAGTTTCTCATCCACTCACTATATGCTTTCTTCTTTTGTGCCACAGCCTCTCTCATCTCTTCATACCACCATGCTGTTCCCTGCACCCCCTTTCGTCTTCTCATGACCCCACACGCCACCTCACATGTTGCACAGATTTCTTCTGTGAATATCTTGGACACACCTTCCACGTCCCCCATCTGCTCCAATCCATATTTACCCATTTGCTCCTCCACTTTCCTTTTACATTCTGCCTTTTTTCTATCCTATTGTAACCTTTCCACGCTCCTTGTAAGCACTACTTCCTCCTGTCCTTCCCTTCTTACTCCATTTCATTTGGACTTTGATTCTCCCCACCATTTTCCACTCCCCCAATCTCTATATACTCTTGCATCCATTACACACCTTACCACCCAACGCAGTAAATGGTTTCCTGGTGTACAAGAAACCATTTGGCTTATCACTCAGTGTAGAGTCATCCACAGGCAGAAGAAGAGGAAAGACTGAAAGGAAGAAAGGCAAAAGAGGGAGTGTAAAGTCACCCGCAGGCAGAAGGATGAGAAAAAAATGAAGTAAAGAAAGACAAAAGGGAAAGGAAGGAAAAGAGGGAGGAGAGAAAATGGTAGACAACCGTGAGCGGCACTACATCGAGTGAGTGGATAAATAATATATACATATATACATATATATATATATCAGCAGCAGCCATTACAAGTCCATTGCTGAACAAAGGCCTCCCCCAACCTTCTCCACGAATTCCTTGACTGAGCCAATCTTTGCTACGTTTTCCCTGCAAATTTCTCTATCTCATCTCTCCATCAAAAAAATCTTTGACTTTGCTCTGCTCTCTCTTCCAAGTTGATCTTTTCCTGTCTCTTAAAGATATTTCCAGAACTGACCTTCCATTGCTGTCTGAGAACGGATTGATTTTTTTCCGTCGATTTTGTCAGTTTCCAGGTCTCATAACCACACGTCATAGCTAGAATTATGCATTCGTTATATACTTTTTGTTTCATACAAACCGGCAAGTTACTTTTCATAATGTCTCTATGTTTACCAAAAGCTTTCGATCCAATGGTATGCGTCTTTTTATTTCGTTATCATTATCTTTAGTTAATTTTAGTATTTGCCCCAAGTAATTGTAGTCCTCACTTCTTCAAGAATTTGTCTGCTTATTCTGAATACTCTCTTTGGTGTTTGTGTATTAAACATTTAGTTTTGCTCCGGTTCATTTTTAGCCCAACTTTGTGACATTTTCCATTCAGGTCACTGAACATTTCTTGCAATGTCTCTGCTGTTTCTGAGATTAGGACAATGTCATCTGCAAATATTAAATGGTTTAGATTTTCTCTATCTCTGTTCATTCCTTTGCTTTCCCAGTCTAGCTTTTTGAAAATACTTTCTAGGCATGCTGTAAATAATTTTGGTGAAATTGTATCTCCCTGACGCACGCCCTTCTCAATCTTAATTTTCTATGAGCCCTTATGTAATTTACGGTAGCAGTTCCCTCTTTATATATGTTTTCGAGCAGTGTTACAATGTTCTCATTCACTCCTTGTTCTCACAATGAATTTATAATTGCTATGTGCTCCACTGAGTCGAAAACTTTTTCGTAATCAACAAAACCTAAGCACAGTGGTTTATTATATTCTGTAGTTTTCTCAGTCAGCTAATTCATTGTGTGTATGTGATCAGTAGTCGAATATCCGCTTTGGAATCCTGCCTGTTCACGAGGTTGGTTTTCCTCCAAATTTGTAGTTATTCTGTTCGTAAGGACTTTAGTGAAGGGTTTGTAAATGACTGATAATAAGCTAATGGGTCGATAGGTACTAAGATCTTTTGAGTCACCTTTTTTGTAAAGTAAAATAACGACTGCATTAGACCACGTTTTGGGAATTTTCTTCTTTTTTATGCACTGAGTAAATATGTGAGCAAACCTATTTTGTACTTCTATTCCTGCATCCAACAGTAAATCTGCTACTATTCCATCTTCTCCCGGACCTTTCCTTCTTTTCATATTTTAAAGAGAACTATTTACTTCCTGTGGTGTTACCTCAGGTATTTCACTTGTGTCAGCTGAAAAGTTAGCTATCGGTACTACAGTCTTTGATGCATACAGTTCTTTGTAGAATTCTTCAACGCTCTTCAACATCTTATTTCTGCATTTAATGACTTCACCGTTTTTGTCTTTCAGTGATGTAATTTGTTGCATTCCTAGTGCCATTTTACTTTGGACCTGTTTCAGACTTTTCCTTTTATAATGGTTTCTTTTATTTGATCCATGTTTCTTTTTCTTTTTTCTTCCTTTTGTCTTTTGTTGATAAGCTTATTTAATTTCGCTCCTTCTATTTCATCTTTGTTTTTACTCTCATTTCCTTTTTTTCTTTTCATAAACTCGATTGTCTTTTCTGAATACTTGTTGGCTTTGGCTGTATTTGGTTATCCTACTACCTCTGCTGATTCTTTTAGCACTTTTGGTAGTCTGTCATTCAGCTCATCAATGTCACATTCAGCATTAATTAGAGCCTGAAATCTGTTCCTTATTTCCAACTGAAAGGCTGCTTTGTTTTCGTTTACTTTATTGGGCATATCTTTTTATTTGTAATCATCTTCTTTCTTTCACTTTTGAAATTGATTCTAGCTGTGCAACCCACCATTCTATGGTCATTTCCAATATTTACTTTGTTGATAACTGTGACATTTGTGATTGAGTTATTCTTATCTGCTATAATGAAACTGATTTCATTTTTTGTTTCTCCATTTGGGCTTCTCCAGGTCCACTTTCTCCCTGTTCTTTTGGGAAAGCATGTGTTCATTATTCTCGTGTTAAACATTTCAGCAAAGTTTACCAGCTTTTCTCTTCTTTTATTCCTTTCTCCCACTCCAGATTTTGCCATACATGCTTCTCCATTTTTTGATTTTCCAACTTTTGCATTGAAATCTCCCATGAGTATAGTATATGTGGTCTTTTCTTCTTCCATAATCTGGGAGATGTCATCATAGAATGTTTCTATTTCTTCATCTGAGCTCTGAGAAGTTGGTGCATATACTTGTATTACTTTCAGGGTATATTTTGTGCACAGTCTAATTACCACCATTGCTGCTCTGTCAGATGCAGTGGTGACTTTAACAATGTTGTCTGCAAGATTTTTGTTAATTAGAAATCCTACACCATTAACTCTTTCATTTTGTTTTCCTCTGTAATAAAATAGGTGGTTGCTGTCTTCGAGCTGAATTACATTTCCTTCTTTTCTGTGGCTCTCACTCAAACCTACAATAATCCAAGTAATGTTTTCCAGTTCAGTCATTAAGTTATCAGGTTTGTAATCTTCTGTGAGGCTTCTTACATTGTATGCATAGATCTTCATGGATATCAGATTGTTTAATATCTCAGTCTCTAACTTGCCAACACAGTGCCTACTCACTTTCGGTGGCACACTGCCCGTAAGCACAGGAGTCAGTGCTGTTGGACCTTTAGTAGACGATGATCCAACAGGATTGCCCGCCAAATAATTTGCAATAGATCTCATGTTTGTGAGGATTGTGGCAAAGAATCTCACCTCCCTGCCAAATAGTTTCTGGTGAGATGTAATTTCTTGCCACCTTATTCGTTATATTCGGTGGAGCCATATACTGTATATCTATAGGGGGGTCCCAAGGTCCACACCATCTAAGACAGTACCTTGTATATCTACAAGGCCTTCCCCTATCTGCCACCCGGGGACGCACCAGGTAGCACTGGGATGCTGCCCGTGGATATATATATATATATATATATATATATATATATATATATATATATATATATATATATATATATATTCTCCATAGTGTTGGAAAGTTCTTGCATGGTCTGTCGATCTCTGGACTCCAACGGCTGCCAGATCGGTTCAAGGAAAGGCTCATCTAGCAGTACAGATTTCTTCCTTGTAGACACCAGGTGCGGCAACACCACTTTATGGGATTTTACACTCGACTGCCGCCGTGCCGTGTGACAACTAGCTAGAGAGAAACCGAAGAGGAATCAGTGAATCTAGATGTAAACTGACAATTGCCTCTAGTAATATACCTAATATTTTGCATATTAATTAGTGGCGATATTTTCCAAAAGACCCACAGAGAGAACTAGTAACTTTCAATATGATTAAGTACAGACAGTAATTTAGGTCATAAATACTACATTAGTTTTCCTGACATCATAGAATGAGGCAGTAGTTAACTGATTCCCTCCCACAACAGTCACGTGGGATTAACCACTAACAAATTTTCTTTCGGTAAGTCCTTCCCCCCCTCCTCTCACCTGTTGTCTGTTGTTGGTTATTTCATTACAGTTTACGAGTATGACACGAAAGTATATTTGTAGACATTATATAGGCATTTTATAGGCATTAGTATATTATCTCATAAATACAATGTACGGGATGTAGAGTCTGTTGGAGAAGTACACAGCTTCTCACTAGTAATGTCAATTCACATAATGGACAGTATATCCACAATCTTGTTGCCCCAGACCATCTAGAATCCTTAGCCATATGATGTATCTCAAACATCATCGTAGTCCAGACGACCAAGAATTTCATGAAGTATTCAAACATGTGGAGTAACCAGCCCTAGTCAGTTAGTCCACGTGGATGGAAATCTACCAAACACTACAATACACACACACATACTCTCCGAGCTGTATATAATGTCAGAGAGATCCCCTTCAGATCAGAAAAGGGGAGAAAGGGGCTAGAGAGAAGGTCTGACACTAGGGTCATGCTCCGTTCTCCGTTATGCTGTAATAGGAGCGTTCGCGCGCCTGGAGAAATGCCAGATGTCACCAATATTTTAATTTTTCAGATGGAAAAAAAATCACATGGGCAATAATTGAATGTCCTTTTTCATGCATCTTGTTGTAAAAATACATAAATATTCTATTTCTTGTCTTTTAAACAGTATTGTGTCAATGCAGCATGAACAAAAGTAATTATAAAAAAATATTCCACAGCTGTTGCAGCCTGGTTTATGCATGCATAAAAATGTATATGTATATCTTTCTCCAATAACAGAAATTAGTTATAATTTATACTAACAAAATAAACTCCCTATGAGTAAGAATAAAACTCAATTCACTTAAAAAAAAAACATGTCGATAATTATATGCTGCCTCCGGTAAAACAAGTTTTCCGAGGAAACTGAAACAGCCGTCTGTCTTCACTGGCTGATCTGCTCATCACCTGTGCCTACCTCGTACGTCTGGCAGCGCTAAGCTTCGGTACGCCCTAAAATTTTAGAGTCTAATAAATATTAAACTAAAGATAGACCATATGTGCCATTTTTTATACAAGTAAGATTATATACAAATGTCAATATTCATACGCCTTTTTTACTTCTTACAGTCCAAAAACTGTCTTTTTGGCAAATATTGTACTAATCTCCTTAAGGAAGAATATACAAATATATTATTTTATCGGCGTTATTTTGGGTCAAATAGCATAAGTAAGAGTTATTTACATTCTTTAAAGCTATTTGCTTAACCAATATCGTAATTATCGATCAGAAAAATAATACTGAAATTTATCTAAGACTCCCCTAGCCCGCTGAAACGAAAACGAGACATAGTTTCTGGCGGTGTCTGGCAGATTTTCCTCTTCGCGCGAACGGTCCTATTCACTGTTAATATAACAGTGCAATGAACTTTGTAACCTAAGAGTGCTGTAACTCACCTCGTTGACTCTACGGGCCGTTTTCACAGTCGTCCCCAGTGCAGTCCCCAACAGCCTATTCGCCTCCGAACGCACGTTTTCGTTTTCACAGTCGCCCCCAACCAGCCTTCTGAGGCCTCTGTTGGGGACGGCATTCGGGACAGCCCGAACAAATTACTGGAACATTCTTGGGGGGCCTGCAGCCTCCCCAACAGACAGTCCCGAAAGTAAAAAAGTAAAAGAATAATTACATGATTCATATTTTCAATATCATTTCAATATTATATACCCAATATAATATTTCTGGTGTAAAACACACACCCGATATTGAAAAAAAATATATATATATGTTTGTGTATCTTTATGAGAGTTTCTACTACGTATCCGAATACTACTCTTTCGCAGACAGGTGGAGGCTCCTCAACAAACGGACCCGAAAGAAATACGAGAATCGTTGTCTAATGCATATTTTCATGAAAATTCTAATATCTTATGCCCGATGTAAAAGTTGATGTAGCTAACACCCCGTTTAGAAATGAAAATGTTCATGTATTAATAGTATATCCGTTAATAAACCACACCATCACTCATTAGACGTTATACATGTTGCTTCATGGTTATTTTTACTTAAGCCTTTTTTAACAATACGTATGGATTCAGCTTTCTTCCGATTTCAAGCAGGAGCGTGGTGAGGTTGCCGTTAGTTAGCTCTTCATTCCGATGACGTTTCCTATTCGTTATTTTTGCTGCATTCTTACGAATATCATCACTCCTGAATATATTAGTAAGAACTGTGTGAAGTGGATGTTCCAGCCATGTTATTCATCACATTCATTACATTCCAATTTCTAAATATTCTCTACATATGGAAAGTGTTTTCGCCACCCAGAACTACCAACCCTACCGCATCAACACGGGCAGACGTCCCCACGTTAATAAGCTCCCGAAAGCCATTCGGAGCGACTGTGAAATCCAAAGGTGCTTTTGGTTCGGGCCCGACACACGTTCGGGCCCAAAAGGTTAGGGACGACAGTGAAAACGGCCCTACGTCTCACTACCGGTACTTAATTCTGGCGGAGCTTAAGGATCCATAATCGATTTCCCTATCTCCCTACAAGTACCTAAGACCACGCTATTGAGACTGGTGGCTGCGGCCAAAATGAACCACAATCAAACCACACCTTAAGAGTTCATACAACTACGCCATCGAGACTGGTGGCAAGCGGTAATAACGAACAACTACGATAAACTACGCCACTCGAGACTGGTGAACAGCGGTAAAGTACGATAAACTATGCCTTACGAGTTTATACAACTACTACAACGGTTAACTATGATATTTACCTCTCTACGTTCACTGAGAGTGGTGGCGAGCTCTAAACGAAGGCGATTAACGTCTCAGTCAAATCAATCTGTTACTCCTCTACAAGCAACAATCAGCAATTAAACAAACAAACAAGACTCGCTTCTAGCCACCTCATCTGCAACTCCACGATCTACGGGAATCAGTAGCAGTGATAAACAAATTCCCATCAAACAACTCTACAAGCCTGAAAGTTAATCTCAACAAGTATGGAAAATCAATCACTACAAGAAGACGAAGAAGTGAACAAGGAAAGTGAGAAAGGAGGAAGTTCATCTGTGTGTTGACCCAGCATGGTGATGTAACATCAACACATTTTCCCCCTGCTTGAACCTCCACCACCAGTCTCCACCACGACCCCTTCCTTCTCCGCCACGACACCCACCATCTTTCTTCTCCACCACCACTATCACAGTGAGGCAGCAGGTCAGCAGCGCCATCATTTGCTAAGGTCGTCATAACCCGTCAATCAGTCCGAGTGCCTGACAACATCATCCTGCCATCCTGCACCTGCCTGCCTGCCAGCCTGTCTGCCTACCCAAGCGACGACACCGGGTGCTGACGCAGTCATGCCAGGACCCTGACCTACAACAATCAAACCCTACCAACACCCTTCAGTCATCATTACTATCATCTTCAGCAACACCCTAGCCAGTATTCCCACCACAATTATTATCAGTGAGTTGAACATTTACTCCGTTAATTTTAACAATACTACTTCATTTACATACAACCTTATGTATATACCCTGTGATAGACAATATATATCCTTACATGAACATATAATATATACATATGAAAATCTAGAAAGACCAGAAAATTAAGATATAAGTACACATGTATCCTTCACATTACACTGACAAGGAAAATCAAGTGAAAATGACTAACAAAAATGGAGCTAGTATCAGTGTTATACTCAACCACACACTTTAGTACTTGCAACCAATACCTAAAGATGAATTTAAAAATGAGCAAACATATCAGGTTGACTTCAGAACCTTTGGAGGACTATAGTATCAAGTGATGTGTGGTATAAACGAAACTAAGTGAATAATGTACATATTATAAATATTGTATATATTATTTTATATAAAATAACAAAATATAGATTAGGTAATAATGTCATCTTAATTAAAACTGTCTCAAATAACGAAGCTAATACACCTATGGTGTCTCACATAACTAAGCTAATACACCTATGGTGTCTCACATAACTAAGCTAATACACCTATGGTGTCTCACATAACTAAGCTAATACACCTATGGTGTCTCACATAACTAAGCTAATACACCTATGGTGTCTCACATAACTAAGCTAATACACCAATGGTGTCTCACATAACTAAGCTAATACACCTATGGTGTCTCACATAACTAAGCTAATACACCTATGGTGTCCCACATAACTAAGCTAATACACCTATGGTGTCTCACATAACTAAGCTAATACAACTATGGTGTCCCACATAACTAAGCTAATACACCTATGGTGTCTCACATAACTAATACACCTATGGTGTCTCACATAACTAAGCTAATACACCTATGGTGTCCCACATAACTAAGCTAATACACCTATGGTGTCCCACATAACTAAGCTAATACAACTATGGTGTCTTACATAACTAAGCTAATACAACTTTGGTGTCTCACATAACTAAGCCAATAAACCTATGGTGTCTCAAATAAACAAGCACATCAAATATAGCTGATTCATAATATGATTGTGTTACTATTATTGGATTAATTTTATACATGTATATATAGCTACAATGACCGCACTTGTGATTACTGCAATTATGTTACAATTGCCACATTTATGTTACTACAATATTATGGCCAATACAGTTATGTAACAGTTGCATTAACAATACGTAACTACAGTTATATGGCCAACACAATTATGTAACAGTTGCATTAACAAGATGTAACTTTTATGTACTTAAACTACAGTTTTATGGCAAACACAATTATGTAACATGTCCAGTAACACAATGTTATGTTACAGTCACACTTGCGTAACAGTTGCATTAAAATGATGTAACTACAATAGCATTAACACAATGTAACTGCAATTATACAATATTCATACAATTATGTTACTTTTACAATAATATGTATTTCAGTTAAGTTAAAGGTTAATTGTAATGTGTATATAGTATGCATTAATATGTTATGACAATATTTACTGTCGTTGGTATGTCAGTGGGCGTGACCGAGTGATATGTAGACATTACATAGGCATTATATAGCCATTAGTATATAGCTCATAAACACGATGTACAGGACGTAGTGTCTGTTGGAGACGTACACAGCCTCTCACTAGGAATGTCAATTCACATAATGTACTGTCCACAATCTTGTTATCCCAGACCATCTAGAATCCTTAGCCATATGATGTATCTCAAACATCATCGTAGTCCAGACGACCAAGAATTTCATGAAGTATTCAAACATGTGGAGTAACCAGCCCTAGTCAGTTAGTCCACGTGGATGGAAATCTACCAGACACTACAACACACACACACATACTCTCCGAGCTGTATGTAATGTCGGAGAGATCCCCTTCAGATCAGAAAAAGGGAGAGAGGGGCTAGAGAGAAGCTCCGACACTAGGGTCACGCTCTGTTAGGCTGTAATTCACTGTTAGTATAACTGCAATAAACTTCGTAACCCAAGAATGCTGTAACTCACCTCGTTGACACTTCGTCTCACTACTTAATTCTGACTGAGCTTAACGATCCATAATCGATCTTCCTACACGTATTTAGACCACGCTATCGAGAAGTTCGATGGCACGTGACCGGACTTATAACAGTCCCTAACACCAGCTTCAGTTTCATTCTCTCTCTCTCTCTCTCTCTCTCTCTCTCTCTCTCTACCTGTCTGTCTGTCTGTCTCTCTCACACACACACACACACACACACACACACACACAAACCCGCGGGAACGAGAGGCAATATCCAGCAAAACTTGGTATTGTTGAAATCGTTCCTATTTACTGAAGTTCGTTCTTTCCTCCACACATGTACGTGACTGTGGTTCCTCAGATCATTCACTGCTTTTTTCTCCGGACAGCTTCTTTTCAGCTCTTTATTTATGGGACTCTCAAACTATTACCCGACGCCGCATGTTGTGAGGGAAAACCCAAGCTAAAGGACCTCGAAGTTTTTCTGTACTCAACGACACCTTCTTTCCATGACATTCTGTTACACACCCTTATAAATACGTCTCTCTCTCTCTCTCTCTCTCTCTCTCTCTCTCTCTCTCTCTCTTACACTGTCCTTGACAGTTTCATACATTCCATTCTTTCCTCATGACCGAACGTCCTCAAGGTGTTTCATTTATTTAATCATAAAAACCTCTGCGATTTTTCTATCTATTCGCTTTTGCCACCCTACACGTTGCCTACTTGAGAATTAACTTTTTATCAACAGTATATAATCTCTCAAGTATAGTCCACACTTTACGCTTGGATATTAGAATTAAAACTAATATACTGCCACCCTCATCAGTCCCTCCATTTTCCTTTCTTTCTGTAGCCTTCAGTTCGTAATACCATCTATCGTTTACAGTTCTGCCTAATTAACTTGAATTCTTGCACATTTTTTATTGTTGTACACATGCTTCAAATAGTGTCGGTGAACATTTCATTCAAAAATATATGAGACAACAGGCGATGGCTATTGCAAAATATGAAGTGATTCCACCCCGCGTTAATATACCTGCTTTCACGAGGATGCATTTCATCGCTTGTTTCTTTTTTTCAGAAGCCAGTATTGCAATCATATAGATATTCCAGCGATAACAGATTTATCTCCTTGGTACATCATCATTTATAATGATGATCTGGGATTTCTTTGTCTACCTCCTGCGCTATACTCTTTGGAGCTAGTGTGTATTTGGTCTCAATCTACTGTTCATCTACATGCCCCTTCGCTTTGCTGTTCTCCATATACACAACTAAATTTGGTCTTTAACATACAATACTAAACCATTCTACCAGACTCCACGTCTGTTAATATCACTGAGCCATCTGGAAACAGAAGTGCAAAGGGAACCTCTCCTCCTGCATGATATATCACTTTCATCTCCCTCATTTTTCCACCCATGCACACATTAAACATATTTCATGTTATGACACAAACCGGCAATCAAAGTGAACTTGCCATTTGATAAACGATCCACTCCATGAGATGCTTTGGTCCATCACACTTAGTCTTTGCCTTCATCATATCATACGTACAACTGACAGCCTTCTGCCGACCTCCAAAAACTTCTCTGCCAGACGATTTGAAATAAATATTTGATCAGTACATCCCCCTTCCTCTCTGATTCCGGCATGTTATTCACATTCTTCACCAGCATGACCACACCGATCAGACAGCCATGCAGTCTGTATTACTACTCACCGTTTTTACCACACTCTGTAACAAACCTCAGTGGTTCCACTTTCTTCTCACTCCTACATTTTCCATTTACATTATACCCGCTCTTGCGGAGGGGATAGGGTGTTATGTTTTATTCAAAGATCGCCAGCCTTTACAAGGCGGAGCGATAATGTTTTTGCCTGCCTGTGTGTGTGTGTGTGTGTGTGTGTGTGTGTGTGTGTGTGTGTGTGTGTGTGTGTGTGTGTGTGTGTGTGTGTGTGTGCTTCCATTATATCTCACGAACGGCTTGAGCTATCAACATGAAACCTTCAGGGTATCAAGATATGGCCTAATTCTTGGCCGAGATCGAAAGTGGGTTCTCGCTGTCAAGGTCAAAGTCACCAAAATGGCTGTCAAAGATCAATTAGTTTTAATCGCCCCCCCTCTAGCACCATTATATCTCATGAACGGTTTGAGCTATCAACCTGAAACCTTCAGGGTATCAAGATATGGCCAGACTCTTGGACGAGTTCGAAAATGGGCATTCGCGGTCGAGGTCAAGGTCAAGGTCACCAAAATGTCCGCCAAAGATCAACTAGTTTTTATCGCCCACCCTCAACACCATTATATTTCATGAACGGCTTGAGCCATAAGCATGAAACCTTAAGGGTATCAAGATATGGCCTAAATCTTGGGCTTGGCCAACAGCATATTCTAGCGGGCGATTAGCATTCGACTCCCGAATGCTTTTCTTTCATTTGAACTGTTTTTATCAGATTCTAACAAAACTTGTTCGAAGAATTTCTGCAGGCCAAGGTGTTGACCCCCCACTCCCTCCCCTCTTTCTTTTTAATAGTAAGTCAAAGGTTACGGTAGCTGGGCTGTGTCAAAGGTTGATACAACCGTTTCCTGTCTAGGCCAGTTCTGTGAGAAGGGTTGAGAATAAGGCAAGAAAGAGATTTCTTTCATTGGAGAACAACCAGTCAAAGGGTACGGTCAAACTGAATCATGTGTCTGTTTGAACAAACTCATTAAATCACTTCTGATCCGTTTTGAGCCAAATTTTGTGGAAGGGCTGAGGACCACCCACATTTTTTTTTTTCAATAATATGCCAGACGTCGAGGTCACATAACGAGATCAACTCATTATTATTTTTAGACAGTATTTTGTGGAAAGCTCCTACGTAAAGCAAAGATAAAGGGTTTCGATTCTAGAAATAATTAGTCAAAAGTTAGGGGTGAAAAGAAAGGTCAGTTCAGTATAACTTTAAATAATACTTGGTGGAAGGGCTTAGGCTCAGGCAAGGAAAATGTAATTCGAAATTGAAAACAATAGTTTGAAAACCAAGATCACATGGTCAAGTGTTCATCCCTTTCCCCAGTTGGTGAGTGCTGGCACTGCGCTCTCCGAGTGGTCGTTGAAGTTCGTTCAGTTTTTTATCATTCATGTAGTCGTTCATATTTTCCTCTTCATTCAGAATCATCAGTCATTCAATGTCTTTTAGATTCATTCTCTTACTTACCTTCCCCAAACAAATCGTCTTGCGTCTGCACCTCAGTTTATTATTATAACCGCGCTCGCGAAGTAACACAGACATTAAGTTTTGATGAACGCGCATGTGCGTGTCTGGGACACGGTATAAACCTGTTTAGTGTAATAGGAGAGATTTATGGAAGAATTATTACAGTAAAAGCAAGAAATATAACAGCAGAAATGGTGAGTAACGAACCGCGAGACTTAAGGAACTGCAGGGCATGTGTGGATCATTTATCTCCAGTGAGACATAACGGTGGAAGCTTGTGAAATGGATGTATAGAATTTATGGCACTTACCGACCTAGAGAAATCATTCAACAAAGTAAATTTAAAACAGATTTGGCAAGGTTATGTGCACGTTTCGTGTGCAGGAAAAGACGATGAATATTCTTGAGAATTTTAATATGGCAGAGAAGCCTGTGCAGGAGTATGTTCGGTATCGATGGAACGGGTTACAGAAGAGGTAAACCTCAGGTGATGGAGAGAGATACTATTCTGAATGGTGAAGGGCGGAGTATTCCACTTGTAATATCTGCAGACGATGTTGTGCTAATGGTTAAAAGTGAACGGAAATATTGTAGACCAGTGTGTGGTTTTGCTGGTAACAGCGAGCACCGTGCCAAGAAAGTAAATGTACATAAGAGTAAAATGATGGTTGCTGAGAGAAAAGTGACTCCCAAAGTGATGCTCTGGTGAACGGTGAGAGACTGGAATTGGTGAGAGTTTACGAATGCGGGTAATATGACAAAAAGAGAGGCTAATATGCAAAAGGAGAGGAAAATATAGTGGCACTGGGAAGGAAAGTGATTAATGGAATTAAAGCCTTGATACGAAATTAGTCTGAGCATGCCAACTGCGTGGGGATTGCATGAAGGAATATTGGTGCCCGCACTAAAGCATAGGTGTGAGACCACGGTGTGGCATGAGAACGAAAGCTGATGAGAAACACCAGTTTTTTTTATCTTGATAGTCATCAGACCGACATTGACTAATAGGTAATAATGGAGCTACGTGTGGACAGGTGTACCTATCAGACGCAGCCAGGATTCATGAGATGTGAATAGTGAGTACATGGGCTTTTGGTACATTTTATTGGGGATGTCGTTCACCCACTATCAAATTCTTTCCTTTTCCTGGCTTCCTGTGCCCTACCTCATCTCACCTTCAGATGCGAAAAAAGGCGGGATGTCGATGATGATGATGATGATGATGATGATAATCACTCTATCGGATATGTTTAGGTGAAGCTACAGAACGTGGTGAATGTTTTTCACATATTCGATAGAGCCAGGATTCCAGGGGTGTGAATGATGAGTGACTGGAAGCGTGGCCCATTAGATTGGGCAAACTTTCACTGCTTGGACACTGCTACTCCTCACCCTAGCCTAGGGTGGGAAAGGAGGTTCGGATGACGATGATAATATATATATATATATATATATATATATATATATATATATATGTGTGTGTGTGTGTGTGTGTGAACAGTAGTTTTTTTTTTTATCCAATTTAGAAAAAAATGGTGGAAGAGTTGAAGGTAAGGGAAGAAGGAAGGAATTCTGTTTTCAGGTTGGTCATTTAAGGGTCAAGATCACAGGTCAAGGTCAATTTTGACCAGTTTTTGTATCTTAACAAACTACCTGAAACAATTTTTCTCTGATTTTGATGAAACTTGGTGGAAGTGTTGAGGTTCACCCAAGGTATGACAAAATTTCCTAAAACAACAGGTCATTGGTCAAGGTCAAATGGCAAAGTCAGCTAAAACTATTTTGGTAGGATTTTGACAAGACTTGGTTGAAGTACTGAGATAAGTCAAGAAAGAAAGGATTCAGTTATCAAAGCAGTCAGTCAAGTTTAATGTCACAGGTCAATTTAAAATTTCGACCCTGGTGTAGCTCTTATCAGCCGAAATAGAAAATTTTGATAATTGTTACCTAAACGTGATGGAAGGGTTGATGGTTAGCCAAGGTTATAACATTTTGTTTTCTAGAACAATACATTAAAGGTCAAGGTCATACACAAGCTCCACGTAAACTGTATTGTAACCGATTAAGAAGAAACTTTGTTGAAGTACTAATGGTAAGGCGCGGGTGAAGGTATTCGACCATGAGAACGGTTAGTCAAAAGTTAAAGTTACATGGAAAGGTCAGAAGTTAGAGCCACAGGGCAAGGTCAAAGCAAACATTTTTGATGGTGGAAAGAATGGCAATGGGACAGGCAAGGCTGAATAAAGTTGATGTTAATGGCAGTCGGTCGATAGTCACAGGGCAAAGTCATATGGTTCCTTTTTAAACCCTTTTAGACCAGGTATAGGATTAGATATTTTCCTTTCTGAGTGTTCTTTCTTTTTTTTTAATGTTTCGTTGCCCGTCCTCTCTCATGTTAAATCACCATAGGACGATTATATGCGTTACTAAGGACCTCAAGCAATGAAAGGAATAAGGAAGACTATATTTAACCACTCCAGCTAGTCATGTGTTGATATCGAACATAATTAACCGGACGATACCAGCAGACTGAGTACTGTAATCTTTTTCATAAGTGTTATAACTGTCTTGGAGATATAGAAAATATATTCGACCCGCTGTAATTTATGTCTCTTAAGTTTAACACACACACACACACACACACACACACACACACACACACACACACAGTGAGTTCCGGTGGAGACATTCTCCACTGTAGCTTTCGTGTCGATGTCGGAGCTAATGAGCTTCAGAGTAAGATGATGGTAAAGTACTGAAAAATAGCTTATCCAGGTCGTTATGTCTTCAATAGCGTTGCATACAGACCCTTTGCATATAGATACTTGCACTCTGACCCTTACGTAGCCAGCTGGGGAAAGCAGTTAATAACCTGTACCCTATAAGCGCAGAAAGCCAACAGTGAAGTGTTATTTCTTTGTTCCTGTTTATTTTTTCTGAAAACATATTTTATTTCCATGGAACAAGATACGTAAATATTTAGTCATTGCTTAATTCACTTGCTTAATATTTCTTCTAGATTTTTCATTCTTTTGTCTCATAAACAACGAGATGTGTATCATTAGGTACTTCAGCCAGATTAAGTTATTTTAGCATCATTCCTTTTACCAACTGTGAGAGTGTGGGAGAATGGGAGAATGGATGGGTTATATGCGCGAGAGTAGGTGAGAATGAGATGGCAAAACAGGGTGCATGTATTATTGTGTGCAAGAGATGAAAGAAGAATGGAAAAGAGTATGAATCAGTTGGTCTAAGACTGTGTGGGTAAAATTGAAAATGGTAATACAAACGTCAGCGATTGTATGTGCGTATATGCCAACGCAAGATCGTGCAAGCAGAGTGAAAGAAGAGTTCTGGGCAAATGTGGAAGCATGCATGGAAAAGTTTGAGAAGAATGAGAGCTTTTTTTATAGGAGATATAAATGGGAGAGTAGAGAATGTGAAGGTGAATGCAGGGCCGGATTAACCCTGTTGTGGCCTGTTAGGCAACGCAGACGGTTGGCCTGCGACACATAGATCTATTTTTTCCGTTATTTCAAGCGAAATTTTGACATGAGCTATAATGGCCTTTTTTGATGGTCTGATGGGTGATGGCCATTATTTGAACGCCCAAAGCTTATATTTCTTCCACTCTGGAAATCTGGATGGCCTGTGACAGTCCGTAGCCTGGTAGGCAGTTGCCCATTTTGCCTATACCTGATAATCCGGCCCTGTGTGGATGGAGTAGTTGGTGAGAGAGGTGTGCTTGCAGAAGTGGATGAAAGTGGCAGTGCTTTAGTAGACATTTGTGTGGAAAAGGGGTTGGTGATAGCCAATACCCTCTTTAGGTACAAAATGATCAACAAGTATATGGGGCGAGTGATGAGAAGGGTGGATGGTAATCTGAATGAACGGAAGGGATGACTGATTATGTGTGTGTGGATGAGAGAATGAGAAAGTATGTAATGGATGCAAGAGCATACAGAGGTTGGATGAGTGGACTTTCTGACCACCACTTAGTGGTGGTGAAAGTCAATGTTCAAGTGCAATGGAGGAATAGATGGAGGGAAGGAGAGGAGGAATTAGTTCATACAAAGAGAGCAGAAAGATTGCAAGAAGATGGGAAATAAGCAGAATATTAGAGAAATGCAGGAGCGATTGGGTAAATATTAATTGGAACAGATAGAGGAGGTGGAAGGCGAGTGCAAGATATTCACATATGAAATCTGTGCAGCATGAAGGGTGGTGTCTGAGGTGTTTGGGGTAAAGAGAGGAACAGCATGGTAGAATGAAGAGGTGAGAAAAGCTGGGGAGCAAAAGAAGAAAGCATATAGTGAGTGGATGGGAAGTACAGGCATGGGGGAAGGAGAGAGATGTAGAGAGGAAGAGATTGGTGAAAATATTAGTATGAGAGTGTAAGAAGAGAGTGCATGAGGATTTTGGAAGGAATTTGAGTGTAAAGTGGTGGAAATGTAAGAAAATGTTTGGAAGGAGGTAAAGGAAGTTAGACAGGAAGATAAAGAAGTTAGTAGTGGGGTGAAAGATAAAAATGGTAGATTGATTGTGGAGAAAGGAGAAAAAGTGAGCAGATGGAGAGAGCACTTTAATGAACTGTGAAGCATAGAGAATGAAAGTAATGCTAATATAAGTATTAGGGGAATGTCTGGGAGAAGAAGGGGGGTGAGAAGGGAGGAAGAGATCAGTAGAATGGAAGTAGTGGAGGCAATGAAGAAAGTGGGGAAAGCCATAGGAATTGATGGCGTGTGTGGTGAAATGCTGAAGCATGGGGGAGAGATAGATATGGAAGATGTGCACACTGGCCTGGGAGGAAGTTCGAGTAGCGGAGGATTGGAAGTCAGGTATAATTTTTTCCAAGAAAAAAGGGTAAGTGGAAAAAGAAGTTTGTTCTAATAGTAGGGGCATTTGTTTTCTCAGCGTAATAGGATAATTATATTGTATGATACTTATTGACAGAATTATGGAATTAACAGAGCAATTAGTTAGGGAAGAACAGGAAGGTTTTAGGAAGGGAGGAGGTTGTGTAGATGAGATAATCATCTTTAGGTCTTAAATAGAAAAGTTTCTAAAGAAGTGAAAGAAGTTATATGTTGCCTTCATGGATTTCGAGAAAGCATATGTCAGACAGGATAGACAAGAATGCGGAAAATATTAAGAATATCTGAAGTAAATGGGAAGTTGTTGTATGCCGTGAAGAGTATGTATAAGGGTGCAGTGCGTGTGGAGAGTGATCTGGGTGTTTTTTTCTGTCTGAATGCACGATTGAAATAGGGATGTATCATGTCTCCATGTCTGTTCAGTCTGTATATGGATGGGGTTGTAAAAGAGATACAAGGTAGGGCAGTGGATGTTGGAGCGGCTTTAAAGAGAGAGGGAGCATATGGAAACTTCCTGTATTGTTGTTTGCAGATGATACGGTATTGTTAAGTGAAGACGAAGGGGATCTGCAAGGCTTGGTGAATGAGTTTGGGAGAGTGTGTAAGAAACGGAATCTAAAGGTGAATGTAGGGATAAGTAAAGTTATGGTTTTCATGAGAAATGAAGTCACTAAATCTAGAGTGAGGTTAGATGATGAGGAAAAGAAAAATATGAGTGCATTAAAGTACTTGGATAGTTTGATGAATAAGGATGGAAGTTTGGAGGATGTAGTACTTGAAAGGGTTCAGCAAGGAGGAAAGCTTGCTGGTTCCTTGAAAGCAGTGCTAAGAAATAGGGAAGTGAGCATGGAAGTAAAAAGGTCGCTGCATGATATTATTGTGATAACCAACTCTAATATATGGAAGTGAAGCTTGGACCTTGTTGGAAGGACACAAGTCAAGAGTGAGAGCAGTGGAAATTAGCTATTTGAGAGGCGCATTTAGAGTTACATGCAGAGAAAGACTGTCAAATATGGAAGTGAAGGAGCGTTGGGGTGTGGATGTGGATGTGATAGAAAGCGTTAGGAGAAATACACTGAGGTGCTTTTACCATATGGAGAGCATGGACAGCAAGAGACTAACGAGGATAGTGTATGTAAGAGAGGCGGAGGGGAGAGAGAGAGGGGGCCGAGGATGAGATGATGGGATAGAATGGAGAGGTATATGAGAGAATGGGGTGTGAGCTTGGGGTAGGGCAGTAAAATGGCGGGGGACAGGGCGACATGTAGGCTATTGTTTGTGGCCACCCCTTACGAGATTACGATGTCTGGCAATCGACAGATAGATTAATTTATTTCTTTGGAAACACCATGATGATTGTATTAAACCCCTTCATTCCAAAAATATGTAGTAACTAGAGTGAAATCGTCTTTGCTAGCAGGAATTGTGTTACAAATATGTCATTGTATGATAGAGGTATTCAGAGAATTTTTTACTTCAACACATAATGCTTATGCAAACTAGTATTAGTTTGAGTAGATCGTTCCATTTTTACACGCGCACCTTCTGTCATGAGGTGGATGTACGGATGGAATGTTATGCTTGGTGTGTGTGTGTGTGTGTGTGTGTGTGTGTGTGTGTGTGTGTGTGTGTGTGTGTGTGTGTGTGTGTGTGTGTGTGTGTGTGTGTGTGTGTGTGTGTGTGTGTGTGTGATTATATCTACTTGCCTCTCTGTCTGCCTGTCTATATGAGAGCGGAATAACTCAAAGTTTTAATCCGACTTTAACAGATTTCGTCAAAGGTCAATGTCACAGGGCAGGATCGTATACTCGACCGTATAACTCAAGCAGTGCTTATTGGATCTGGACCAAAATTGGAGTAAGGACTATGGGACAGCCAAAGATGAATAAATTCAATTTTGAGAACAATAGGTCAAAAGTCAGGGTCACTGGACAAGCTAAGCTCAATCAGCTTTGATCTGATTTCAATAAATTTGGTGAAAGGCTTGGAGGATACATCAGAATGGAGTAACCTGATTTTGAGAACAATCACCCGAAAGTGTATATATATATATATATATATATATATATATATATATATATATATATATATATATATATATATATATATATATATATATATCACAGGGAAGAGTCAAGTGTTCGGCACAGGTGTTGTATGCTGTGAGTGTTCATTCATCTTCCAACATGTTTTGAGAGCTGGAGAGGTAACTCAGATTCTACAATGGCTGGCTATGGCCGCCGCATTCTCCTTAGCTTTCGAGGCTTACTACTGTCTCTTCCTAAGTGCTTTGTTTTGCATAATGCACCTTAAAATTCTTTCTGTATTATTTATGTCTTCCTTACATCTACAAAAACTACACACAGACACACACACACACAAAAAACATGCATGAATATATTACCACACCAGATTCGGAAAACCACTAACAAAGAAAATGTTGCTATAGAGCCTCCTTGACTCCTTCAGTACGATGAATACTGTGTTTATCTTATTCCTGCTTCCCCTCGGACGATTTTACTGAATTCAGGGGAGCTATTAAGTAGTATGAAGGTATTTTATGTTGAGTCTGCCCGTACAGTTTATGAAAGCGGCCAAAGTGAATGAAATTGTTTGCACACAGTAAGAATATAATAAAATACATGCCCATATAATCGGACTGAGGGGATTAAACGACCAGAACAAGAGCCCAAGAACCAAGTTTCTCTCTCAGGTCCCTGGCGCTTCCCCGTCATGCAAACAGTGTTGGTGGTCTCAGGCGTGAAATCAAAGCAGTGTAGGGCGTGGCAAGGTGGGGAGGGAGGGGGAGGGATAACCCACTCTCCTGGGGCACACATAGTGACAGTGGCAAAGCCGTAAAGCACCTCCGGACCCGAATTAAAGCGTACCGGTCGCTCCTACATACCTCCTCCGGGACGAGTAAATGAGAACAGCCAGGCGCACTCTATCAGCGGGAATGAATCACTACCTGGACTCTCGCCGCCTCACCACCAAGGAAGGTATAGCCACGGACGAAAGTTCAGTTAGTGTTACACTGCATCTACTGCACATTTAGACCTTTCAGTCCAGTGATGTACTTTCTATTTTTATCTTGCTACCATCAGATACCTTACTCAAAATGAAATGGTCATCTGTTTGTAAAGGTGTTGACGAAGGTTATATGTATGTCCTTCAGTCAGATAACTATGTCCTAAGTTGAATAAAATTGTCTGAAAGAGGTAAAAAATAATGTAGAAAATAGGTCATCGGACTGAAGCGACCAAGGAATGTCCGCCATTTTCTTACCTGAGGCATTAGGCTATATTAAAGGGAGTCATTTATATGCGGAATATTACAGCTGACCTGTCTTAGCCAAGGAATATTTGTGAGCAGTGGAAAGTGCGAGGCAGAAATGCTCGGCCATCTTTTGTTTTTGGCTGAGCAGCAGGCGGGAAGGGGAAGCAAGGTCACTTTCTTGCCGTTGTTCTCGTTTTGTGGTTTTCTTTAGATACTAAATTTCCTGTTTGAAATGAAAGACTCAGTGGCATATGTTGATTTTTCTTAAGCCTTAAAAAGATATGCCCTGTTGTATTTCAGTGGGTTGTAATGCTTTTTTGTTCGTATGTACCTTTGTTTATGCGGAAATTTAAAATACGGAGGGCTTTTTAGACTTTCATCCTTAACGTCTTTTGTATGGATGATGATGTATCTGAGTTTAGGTCATTCTTTTTCCTCAGGCGGTATTTCTCAGATTAGGGGATGTTTTTCGAACTAAAGAAATGGTGTCATTATTGCAAAGTTGTTTTTACGACGCATACTCATTTATCGTAAAGACGAAAGTCAGCTTTTCTCTGCAGTCGATTATATATTTGATTTGTTTCTAAGAGCTAGAAAAGAGCGGCTTATTGAGTTAGTTACTGTGTTTTGTTTTAGATAACATCAAAGACAGATGAATAGTTGCTTACTTTTTACATTTTGATCGATTGTGAAATGGTATCATATGTATTCTTGAGTACTCAGGTTCAGTAATTTTGAGAGTCAAAGATTTATATAATATTCCTGTGGTTCCTATTAGCAGACATTATCTTGTCTAATCCCTCAGTTGTATTGTGAAGCAATTATTATTAAAGAGCTGCTTAAGATGATACATGCAGCTCATCTGTAGCATTGTATTATACACATATTTATCTCCCCCCCTCATCCTCCCACCAAAAAAAAAGTAATAATATAGTTGCAGTCCGTTCCCACATGTCAGTGATTATCACTGTTGAAGGTATCAGATGAATATACAGTAAATCTTTACTATGCTTCTTTTTGCCCATTTGGTAAGAGTTCACTTGGTGTATTATTCTCTCTCTCTCTCTCTCTCTCTCTCTCTCTCTCTCTCTCTGAAGCTGAAGCTGGAGAGAAGGGTTAGAGGAACATGTGAAGCAGGGAGATGAGTCCTGGGAAGAGGAGTCCTTACTGAGCACGAACAGAAATGCATTGAGATCCCACTGTCACGGCCATCACTCAGGATGCGGCACCAGACAATCTGTGGGGGAGAGAGAGAGAGAGAGACAGAGACAGACAGACAGACAGACAGACAGACAGACAGACAGAGACAGAGAGAGAAAGAGAGAGATGGGGGGAGAGCAAAATATCTCTTTTGTTAGTTATCATCAGCTTTCCATTGTGCATATCGCCATCGGGTTCTGTAAATCACTGGTTGGGTTTCTTTCATACATAACTTTCGACAAGAGTTGGTAGTGAACTGAGCGCTTAGTACTGTCGTTTCTTGGATATCCAAAACAGTAATTGTTTACATGCCTGTAAGTCTTGAGGGAATTCCTGAAATTTTGATGAGAAGGCTATGTAGGAAGATTGTGAAATTTTTAGTTGAATTAGGGAATGAAAGTGTAGTGTTTTATGTAGGGTTAAACTGTATTCATTTGATCAGATTCCTATGACTCTGAGAAAAATTGTCTGTAGTTAGCTGGAAAAGAGCGCAAGAGTTCTTCTGTATCATGAGATGATTATCATTTTCACTCGGATTATGTCTATTATATTTTAATGAAGCAACCAGGAGATGATTTTAATCAAAACTTTTTTTTTTTTATACTGATGCTACCAGAGGGAACAATCGACCTATATGTGAGCCGTTCAGACAAAAATCCCTCCCCCCCCCTCCGACATACACCACACCATTAACCAGGTATTAAGACATAGGTTTTTGATTTATTTACAACTTACCCTTGCCTCCAGGTCGAGGCAGGTGTAGCACTCATGTTGGCGTTAACTATTTATGGCTTTCAGTAACAGTTACATTTCCCAAACAAAGAATCCGTTCAGTAAGCTGTTAATGAACCAGAGACAACGATAGTATTATTCTGATACTTAAGATACTTTCATGTTTGTCGGCTGCCCAAGGAACACAAGGGGGATGGACACTATGGCTTTAAGATATGAAGAGCTTCAGTTACCTCCCTAACCTTCTCACTAGTATAATCTATCCTGAATCAGCGTTCAATGTGGTCTCCACAGAGCCCTCGGTGCATTCACTGATAAACTACCCGGCAAAGGAATGTCTGGAGAGTCAGTGAAGGTCGTTGCCGATCGACTAATTGTTGGTGACCCAGGTTTGGATCAGGGTCTAAGGGTCAACAACCATATTATTCATGCGGATAGAGAATTGCTTGTGGATAGGTTATTACTTGTCTGTGTTGAATGTTGCTTGTTTCAACATACTGTTATGTGTTCGGGTATGATAAAACTTGGATGAGTGGGTAATCTTTGCGTAAGGGCATTCGTTCACATGGAGATTGGCTGTCTCGAATTATCTTCGCCATATAATGCTTGCTCCGAGTGTGCCTGAAGTGTGTGGGTGATCATTGTGTCGGATAATCAAAGTGTGGTGTAGAACTTGTTTCGGGTATTGACATTATGGAGTGTTGTTAGTCTAGTTTACTACTTTCATAGGATATTGACTGGGCCGAGTACTGTATGAAACGGATATTGCTTACGCGAATTCATCATTAGCTGACAGAGCGCGTGACAGCGTAAAAAAAAAATCCGCCTCCATCCCGTGACAAACACTCATTCTCACGTACGACTATCGCCACGCTAAAATATGCTACTAGTCTGTGAAATAATTGCACCCTCTTCCTGACATAGCAGGGAGATATTTCCTGGGACAGAGTTTAAGGCAAATCGAAATAATCACAGGAGATTTATTGTGCAGATTAGAGCAGAGATGCAGATGTTTCCTCCAACCGCCCCCCCCCCTTTCTTTCTCTCTCTCTCTCTCTTTTGGGCTCCCCCCCCCTCTGTATATAATCAGCTAAGACAAGAGGTGAACTAGACGGGGTTAGGCTCCTTGGTAATCGGTTTAGACAGTTGATGCTATCAAGGCCACATTTAAACCCTGGCGAGAGGTTTAATGTTATTGATGTTGCTGTGTTTTTATTGATGATGGTATTGATGCTGTTGATCAGCTCTACCAGACTGCCATGAAAACTGGCTGACGTCAGACTTTTTCATTCAGCTTACAAACTCCAGTCATAATGCTGTGTATTGAAGACTATGGTCCTGCAGCTTGAAGAGTTTCTCCAGAGCTAAATGAAATCGTCTGAAAATTAGCATATACATACCATTGGAGCCCAGTGTCCCGAGTATTGGGCAGAACTGGGATTTTTCAAGTCTATATAAAGTAGGGAACCCCCGGGTAGGGACCCATGAGCTTCGCGACTATGAGCCGATAGGCGGAGGGCGGTACGCTTAGTACCCTCCAAGTGTAATGCCTCGCCCAGCACCCCTGGGATCCAATGGGATATATATATATATATATATATATATATATATATATATATATATATATAGAGAGAGAGAGAGAGAGAGAGAGAGAGAGAGAGAGAGAGAGAGAGAGAGCCTCTGTGGTACAATGGAAGAGTGTGCGCTTCGTACACGGGTGAACCAGGGTTCGCGCCCTGCAAGGGTAATAAACTTGAGTGTTCACCCGGCCACGTACTGCATTGGCGGACACAAGGGGTTCTGTGGCTGAACCAATGTCGCTTACTATAAAGTATGCTTGCACCCAGTCGGCTTGAGCGGGCCGATTACACTTGGTTCACAGACCCTACACACACATCCAAAGCCACTCCAACACCACAGTTAAACTTACAAGCACTTCTCACCCTACATACAATCTCTACCAGACAGTCTAAGCCACTTGGTAGAGATACATTGGCTGTATCGTCCCGACCTCGGTCGGGATGGGCCGGTCCTGCAGTGGATACTCAAACGGCTGGTGATATATACATATCTATATATATATATATATATATATATATATATATATATATATATATATATATATATATATATACCGTTCCTAAGAGGCCAACTCTTTTAGCACGCGGATGTGTTTTTTGTTGTATTCTTGCTACCACCTAACATTTTATTCAAATTTTGAAAAAAAATTCATGGTAGAGGCGGTTATCGGAAATTTATTTCCAACCACTTCACTGTGTCAGGCTCCCCAAAGTTAAATACCGTGGAAGTTAGAAGAATAAAATATCGAGGACATCGGTAATTGATGGAGTTAATTTATGTGTTGCTGATGTTATTCTTGCCCTTGTTACTGATGTTAATGGTCTTAATATTGGTGTTGCCTTTGATCTTAGTGATGATGATGCCTCTGGTCCCATTTATAATGGTGATAATTAATGTCAAGTAAGGGGACCATCGGTGATGCGCGTCATGTGTCTGGTATTCTTCTTGATGATGATGATGATGATGTTGGTATGGTTTTGCTAATATCGGTAATGTTGATGGTTATCCTTCTGTTGATGATGATGGTGTTGATGTTGGTACTATGATTATGTTTTAAATATTGTATTCTTCCTTCACCAAATGGTGCATATAGTGTGGATGTAGAGGCTGTGCTTGTGCATGTGCCTGCGTATTGTATGTATGTATATATGTATGTGTTTAAGTTTTCTACATTTGCGTGAAAAGATAGTGCGTGTCTGTTGGTGGTAATACTGCGTATAGCTGATGTGCGTGGAGGGAGCTGGGCAAGCCTGCGTGTGTTGCAGTGATTCGTTCACTTCAGGCTATGCAGATGGGGGGAGAGAGAGAGAGAGAGAGAGAGAGAGAGAGAGAGAGTGTGTGTGTGTGTGTGTGTGTGTGAATAGTTTCCGAGTACATTTGTGTATTAGATGGATAAAGCAAAATAAATGTGTATATTCTTATGCCTCCGCCCACCAATGGTGGAGGAGGCATTACTTGATTGGTCTGTCCGTCAATGCGTGCGTGGATGCGTGCGTGGCTCCATGCCTGGGACGTCATTTCAATTTTCCTTGGGGGGGGGGATAGGCTATTTAGGAGGCCCCCCCTACTCCCACCTCCCCACATGGGTGGGGTGGCGAGCGAGCATTTTGAAGCCACATGCAAAGCTATGGTCAGGGAATTAAAGCAGTAAATATATATATATATATATATATATATATATATATATATATATATATATATATATATATATATATATATATATATATATATATATATATATACTGTATATATACTGTATATAACTATTTATTAAACTAATTACATCCTGACATACAGTAACGGATATTCTACCATTGGCAGTATTATTGTGTGAAGTTGAACATGTAATTTAAAGTTCATGGTAAAGTACATATCATTGCTTTATATGCTAATGAGCTAGGATAATAGACCAAATAGCAATTAAAATATTTGTATTGGTGAAAGCTTAAACTGACTTCATTTTTATAGCCAAATGAAAAGATAATGAATATAAAATTGAGAATGAAAAGTTGTAAACTTGTAAATGAATTAAAAATGGAAAGTTTTTAGCTTACTAGCCCCCAAAATACCATGAACCATATAATGTAATGTGAAAAAGTAAGCTCTACACTAAGAGTTGGGATAAATGAAATGATGGTTTTTAAATTTGGAAGAAGCTCAGGTAAGAATTGTATATTGATTTCAGAATTCATTAGAGGAAATTGAAAACTAAACAACGTATATTAGTTGCATTGAATAATGAATAAATTACTGCAACAGTGGATATCTCCGTGATCTCTACTTGCAAATTTATCAACCAGGGTGTTAAAGTTAAGATTTTTAACAAGTTACTTTTTCTGAGACCATAAGTTGCAAGTCACTAAGCGATCAGTTCTCACTGAGGTTCTTAGATATGTCTTGACTAAGCTAAGTACTGAAAAAAAAAAGTCGTTTATTGCCTGCAATAGTTACTAGAAGGGTGATAAGAATTTTGATAATTTTCAGTATTTCTGAATAAACACAATCTAATGGTTTGAGTACATCATATAATTCAGACAGATGCTTTGGCTTGTCACTCTTACTTAGAAAATGTCTTTTTGCAATGGAGAATTGGGAAACTAGAAGAATTTGTAAGACTGTACTGTTATAGAAAGCTTCTCATATTCTAGAAAGTCTCTGGAATTGCAATCAAGTGCATTCATTGGTTCTAATAAGGGCATTTTTGTGTGATGAGAATACCAACCTCTGAGAGTAATCTGTAATATTTCATAATTGGTTCTTTTGATTTCAGTCTTTCGAGCAATATAAGTATTCACCTCAATTTTCCTTACCGCTGAATCAGTTAAGCTCTTTAGTCTTGATGATACCTTTTGAATTCTCCTAGGTATGCCCAACTGATTTGAATTTTCCAAGTTGGTATCAATCACATGTGTTGAAGCAAAATCTTTAGCTTTGTCAAAAATATCAGAGATAGCCTCGTCAGTTCTCAAGACCTGTAATTCTTTAATAGTTGACTGTATGAGAGAGCAAGCTTCAGATAGTAAGGCTTCCTTTGCTTGAAGCTGATCTGACAAACAACTGATAACTCTAAGGACTTGTTCAATTATGTAGATCCATTACGAACCTGAAAGACTAACTTTTTGTACAGGCCAATTGCTTCTGCTGCAGCTCCTGAATCAGAACCCTCTGAAACTGTATGAAGCGCTGATAGCAAACTTCCATAGCGAAGCTTAACCTTTGATAATGACCTATAATAGTAAGACCATCTAACTATAGCAGGTCTTTCTAAGACCATCTAACTATAGCAGGTCTTTCTAGCGTCAAAACCTGAAGATCTTCTGCTTTCTGTGCCTCTATGAAAAGTTGGTTCCTTGTGTTACTGTTAGTAATAAATGTGTAAGGTGTGTTAATAACTGAAAAAAATGAAGAGAGGCCACTGGTATTCTTTATGCAGTCGCCCAGTACTAAATTTAGCCTGTGTGCATGGCAGTGTATGTATACTGCTCGGTAAATTTTATCCCTTAGTCTTGCTTGAACCCCGCTAAAGCATCTACTCATTACACTAGCATCATCATAACACTGAGCCACACAGTTAGACCAAATTAAACCAGATTGTTCTATCCCCGTATGTGTGAAATCAGTTAAACTTGCAGCATCAACCTTTTCCATGTGATAGGTTCCAATGACACGTTCCTTCACAATACCCTCACTAAAGTACCGAGCAAGAATGGCCAACTGTTCTTTTTTGACAAGTCTTTATTTTCATCAACCATATCTGAAAAATTACTTGGCTTCTTATGCTTCAGCCCAAGTTGTGTCTTTGATATGTCTTCCAACAACTGATATCAACTCATTCTGGTACTGAGGACTTGTGTAATGGCCATATCGTCAATGTAACTTTTGTTTTAGAGAGGGATTTGATTCAGCAATTAGGTGAAGAACTGCTACAAAATTTCCTGAATTCAATGGCTCACCACCCTCATTATGTCCACGAAACGACAGGTACGTTCTTCCTAAGATGAATAAAAACTTTTAATGATAGCCAGAATTCAATATAAAAGGCAGCTTGATGCTGAAGTCACTGTAACTGAACAGGGGGCTAGGATCATATTTACATTGACATCCTTTAACATACCTAGTAAATTATTGTGATTAGTACACACACACACACACACACACACACACACACACACACACACACACACACACACACAGACACACACACGATATATTTCACTCAAAACGTATTGAGGCTAAATACAAATGATTTTAAATTTCACGGTGTTAACCTTTTTTCTTTTTTTTCATTAATTGTACCTGATTAGGAGGCCCCCCCAGAAAGCTTGGGGGGGCTAGCGCCCCTCGCTGCCCCTCCCAAATGACTCCCCTGGTCCGTGTGTCTGTAACACTCTTGTAGGCACAACATCCCCTAAACCCATCCTCGGATTTCCACCAAACTTCTGTCATTGATGTAGTATGAGGAGATGATGAATTGATTTGAGCTAGATCAAGGGTCAATGGTCAAGGTTATACTGGGGTCGAGTTAGTTTATCCTTGTGAATGATATCTCCAGAACCCTTAGACGGATTTCAGCCAAACTTTTGTAAGTGATACAGTATGAAGGGACGATGAACTGATTAAATCAGTAAGGTTAAAGGGACACAGGTGAAGGTCATATGGATGTAGGAGCGATATCTCCTGAGCCCTTCGAGGGATTTAAGCCAAACTTTTGTAAGTGTTACACAGTATACGGGACGATGAACTGATAAGGTCAACAAGGTCAAGGGGTCAAAGGTCAAGTTCATATGGGTATGGGCGCGATATCTCCTGAACCCCAAGACACATTTCAACCGAACTTTTGTCAGTTATACAGCATGAAGGGCCGATGAACCGAGTAGTTCAGCGAAGTCAATGGGTCAAAGGTGCGGGTTATATGGGGTCGACTTACTTTAGTCTCATTTCAACTCAAAACGAACCCTGTCTTGGAGAATGTACGGCATGTCCGTGCACAAGGCTTGGTGGAGGCATACCGGAGACGTTTTGTGTCAATAGCTCTGGGCCCAAGTTTTCGACGTTTCATCATGCATCCGCCCAACTATGGAGAAGGAGGCATTAAGCAGTTTGTCTGTTCGTCCGTGCGTGCATGGGTCAGTGTGTCCGTAACTCTCTTGTGGGCGCGATATCTCCTGAACCCATCGACGGATTTCCTCCAAAATTTTGCCAGTGATGCAGTATGAGGAGATGATGAACTGATTAAGTCAGATAGGTCAAGAGATGAAAGGTCAAGATGATATCGGGGTCGACTTAGTTTACCATTGTGGCTGTGATATTTCAGGAACCCATTGATGGATTTTGACCAAACTTTTGTCAGTGATTATGTATGGAAAGACAATACACTGACTTGGTCAGCAAGGCCAAGAGGTCAAAGGTCAAGGTCATATGGGTGTGGGCACGATATCTCAATTCCTCAAACTTTTGTCAGTGATACAATATGAAGAAACAATATACTGAATACGTCGGCTAGGTCAAGGGGACAAATAGTAAGTTCATATGGGCGTGGACGCGATATCTCATGCACCACTCGTCTCATTTCGACCAGACTTTTGTCAGTGATACAGTATGAACGGACGATGAAAACTGATTAGGTCAGAAAGGTCAAGCGTCAAAGATCAAGGTCATGTTGATGTGGGCGCGATATCTTGAATCCCTGGACGGTTTTCGACCAAACTATTTTCAGGGATACAGTATGAAAGGACGATGAAATGATTAGTTCAGCAAGAACAAAAGGTCAAAGTCATAATGGGTCGACATAGAGTATCTTTAATCTCATTTCAACCCACAATGAACCCTATCATGGAGGTTACAAGGCGAGTCCGTGCACAGGGCTTGGTGAAGGCATACCTGGCTATGCTTGATGTCAACAGCTCTGGGCCCGAGTCCCCGGCATTTCATTTCATTATTATCTGTAATAGGTGGGGGCGCTCGCCATCCACTCACTCGATGTAATGCTGCTCTCGGGTGTCTGCCCTTTCCTCTCCTCCATCCTTCTTTCCTTCCATCCTCTTCTGTCTTCCTTCATTCTTTCCTGGTCCTTCTGCCTACTGGTGACTTTACACTCCCTCTTCTATCTTTCTTTCCTTCATTCTTTCCTCTTACTTCTGCCTGTGGGTGACTCTACAATGAGTGACAAGCCCAATGGTTTCCTGTACACCAGGAAACCATTTACTACGCTGGGTGGTAACCATAGAACCAGATTTTGGGCACCTGGTGGTTTAATGGGTAATTATGGCACTCCAATCGGATTGAGCCGGTGAAGGCTTATATCCAAGGGGTGGTTCGGGTTTATTTATCACGTAATGCCAATCAGGGATGAGGGAGGCTGGTCACTCTCATCTTAAATTTCAAGACAAACTTGCCTAGCCACGGGCTCCTACTCCCCTTATAGGGCAACATAGGATTGGATGATGGATGGATGGATTATCTGTAATCAGCTTGATATAAAATTGGTACAAAACAAGTTTCTGAGATTCTGGGTCGCCGAAGTTGTTTCATATGCAGAAATGTGAGTCGCAGGCACAAAAGGATTTGAGAAGTTCTGACATAAACAATACCCACCTACACAAGCAATAACAAATGAAGGCAAGCAATAACCATTTCAAACAAGCAGTACCTAACGTACATATTCATTATCCATCACGTCTATCGATATATTATTCCATCATAAAATCCTCTTCAACCCCATGCGATACTTACAGACCCGAGGTTAGGCTAATAATTCTCGACATTCAAGGCAAGGGTGACCTACATATAATGGCCCTGAATGGATTTATCCGAGCATTTAACCCAACTACTCTTGAGATGCAAATCCTTGCATGTCCATTCGACTGGAGTTCCGCAACCCACTAGACAGCCTGACGTTGTCTATTTACATGGTTCCCACGCTTGGAAATAAATGGCTTCTTGGGATACAGTAAATCATTTGGCCTATCACTTAGTGCTGAGCCACCCGAGGGCAGCACTATACCGAGTGAGTGGATGGTCGGCGTCCTATACATAAACACCAAAATACATAGGCTATATAATCAATACGCCGTTCGCACAGACAATAACTCTTTTACATAAACAATAGGCCTACCTCTTCCCCCTAAATAAAATCCCTCCCAACTGAGCAACAACCCAAAACACTAACAATGCCACTCCTACTTAAACTGCCCACGCATACTAGCAAAATCCCCGCACTTAAACAGTGCTCCCCACACAAGCATTATCCCTCCCACACAAGGAACATTCATCCCAGACAAAGGATACATCTCCCACTTCAGCATTATCCATAGCACAAGCAGTATCCTTCCCACACAAGCAATATTAGTCCCGCATATGAGGTAGCCCCACATATACACAACAGCTACCATTTTAACGTCTAAAATACCCATCCCATGTAAGCAGTACCTCGCAGCATCAGCAATATGACCACCAACACAAGCAAAAATACATCCACGCAAACACTAAAATTACTTTCACCTGCTATCTCATACTTGCAGACTCCTCTTACGCTCACTGACCCGAAACTGCCGCTCAGCGGTCGCACCCCAGTGTCCGTACTTGCACTCATACTCTGACACTTGTTCACCATACCTACGTTCTTACAATAACACACATAAACCGTACCTGCACTCCCTCAGCAATACCTCTTCACCGTACACCTTATACGTATTTTCAGATTAACACTTCACCATATCTGACATCCTCACCGTAAATGCACACTTACACTTACTTATCTTAAGCTTACAGCACTTGTACTTAGACATCATCAACATACCTACAGCCTTGCACTCACATTTTCGCTCAGTGTACAGTATAGCCTACTCTCAGTCGCACTCCTTCATCATACCTGCATTATAACACATACACATCTTCACCATATCGGCACACTTACACTCACAAACCCTTCTTCCACACTGTTACACCTACTCACATAGGCGATTCATGTCATTTTTGTAATCTCACTCTTATATTCATAACACCATCACAGCTCTCGCATACCCTTCCCTCCTTTATGCTCGCACTCGCGCATCTTCGACCTCGGCTTTAGGTAATCCTTTCACATTAGCACATGCATACGAACACACACACACACACACACACATACCGAACACTTCCCACTCATACACCAACCTCCTCTTCCCAACAAACAGACAACCTCCTGCACATACACCATCCTCTCCCCTTTTTCACACCATCTCCCACATCTACGCATTCAAACATCCACAAAGACTCATACCAACAGCCCCACGACCCAACATTCCCATATCAACTCCCATGACGTAGAACGCACAGTGGCACACACACACACACACACACACACACACACACACACACACACACACACACACACACAGAAGTGTGTGATATTATAAGAAAAAAAGACAGGTCATGACGAGCTTGGCTGAATCCTGTTAAAATATAACACCCACTCTGTCGTCGAGTGCGTGGTTGTAATTAATGTAATTCAGAAAGTAAAAAATATCTGTGTATCGGGTGAGGCGTGTTTTACCCTAAGATTCATAAAACTATCAGCCAGTAGCCTACCCAGAATAAAACAGCAGTTTACTTCATGAATAAACTTTCTGGAAAGTGTTTGTCCGTTAGTCAGTATGTCTTTTTTGTTTTACTTCTTCCTGTCCGGGAAAGTCGTATATTCACTTCAACTAAATAAAATCATCTGGCAGTAACAATATTGCAATACCAATTTGAACTGATAATTCCAGCTAATGTGAACTGATAACAAGAACGTAAATACGTACGAAATAACTGACTGCACGGAAACGTAAGAAATGAGAGTGATAAAAAACGGAATGAGAGTCATACTCGTATTGGTTTCATATGTATAATATTGTAATATTTTTCTTAACATTCAAGCTCACTTGGAATTCTGTCTGACAGAGAATCATGTTGTTGATTAAAAGTCATTCTCAGAGAAATAGACAGAAAAACTGACGGAAAGACAGGCATATGCCTTAGAGAGATTCGTCAGTGCTGTTATTTCATTCTTATCAATAAACACATTTAATAAGCTACGTTGAATATAAACTATTCTCGCAAGGAAATGGAAAGACAGACACACGCCATTTGAGGTTAAGGAGAAATATTATTCTTCAAAAGACAAACGATTACATGCATCTTCGGAAAGTAATCGCCTCCATAATAAGACAGACAGACATACAAACACAGATTCTAAACTGTCGATTCACAATGACATATTATGTTCTTGATTTCACCAGATGACATTCTTCAGACTGAGTGGCAACAGACCCTTCTTGTAGAGCAAAACGTGTTAGGCAACTGGGCAGACGGACAAGGGGAAAGGCAGTCTCTCAGTCATTATTTCACACTGATTGCAACCTCATTCCTGCAAAAAAAGAAAAAAAAAAACAGGCTATTTTATTCAGCATAAAGTGAGAATAAACCCTCTGTAGATGAAGACGTGAAAGACAAAGATGCAAGTAAAATTAACTAAAGTGAGGTAGACAGTTTCCGAATTATCAGTTCACATTAGCTGGACAGTTCACATTAATTGGTATTGCAATTTTGTTACTACCAGATTATTTTATTCATTTGAAGTGAAAATACTACACTTCTCGACAGGAAGACGTAAAGCAAAGTAGACATACTGACTAACGGACAAACACTCTCCACGAAGTTTATTCATGAAGTAAACTGCTATTTTATTCTGGGTTGGCTACTGGCTGATAGTTTTATGAATCTTAGGATAAAACACGCCTCACCCGATACACAGATATTTTTTACTTTCTGAATTACATTAATTACAACCACGCACTCGACGACAGAGTGGGTGTTATATTTTAACAGGATTCAGCCAAGCTCGTAATGACCTGTCTTTTTTCCTTTTTTTATCACACACTTCTGTGTGTGTGTGTGTGTGTGTGTGTGTGTGTGTGTGTGTGTGTGTGTGTTTACATCATACCAGGAATCAAAAGAGTGAGCTACCTCTCGATCAAGAGATCAAGGAAGGTGGCTGTAGTTGGGAATGGATGAAGAGAGAAGGAGGGGAGGGGGTTTAAAGCTGTATCCGAACACCAGACCATTCTCGGTTTCCTGGCTACGGCATCGACAAGTCCTGGATACTTTCTTCGGATCGCAAGTGTACTTTATGGTAATATTTAATTTATCAGTGCTGGCAGAAGTAAAAGTTTCTTTATAAAGAGATATCATTTTAGAGACTTTTTTTTCTTAAATCGACATATAGTTTAAAGGGTCTTTAAAACTGTTCTTCCACTCCAAAGAAATGCATAGTTATGTATCAATGAAATACAAATGAAAACAGAATTCCTGGGGACAGAAAATATAAAAAATGGGCACATTTATGCTTTAACGGGTAAGCTATTGAAATACAGTAATTACATACCAGTATGTTTCGGGTGATATGCAAAAATATTTCTTGGTAAAACTGTATGCAGAGTGTTTTACTTTTTATAGTAGAATGCAGTACTGATTATAGCACTGGCTAAAGCAATCATTCAATACAGGCTACTACTAGCCTACCACTAAACCTAACCTAACCTAACCAAATCAGTCTAGCTGACTAATCTTGACTACCGATGGTGCTAACCTAATCAAATCAAAATTTGACCTGACTTATGTAGACTATTACTAGACCTAAGTAACACAGACTACTACTAGACCTAACCAACACAGATTGCCACTAGACCTAAGTAACACTGACTGCCGCCAGACCTAACTAAAACAGACTGGTATTAGACCTAACACAGACTGCCACTAGACCTATATAACACAGACTGCTACTAGACCGAGCAAACACAAAGTGCCACTAGACCTAATTAACACAGACTGCCACTAACAAAACCCAGGAGAGCCTTTACAACCTGAAGTAAAAGTAAAAGAACTTGAAATTGGCTTCTGGGTTCACATAGGGGTTAGTGTCATTGGGCGAAGTGTAACAGACCAACAGGCACATTTCAGGTTTTGTACAATGGACCTCCCTAAATATAAAATTGAAATTTAAACTTCACTGTAGCAAGTGCAATACATCCTTTTTTGCATGTGAAAATTGTGAATTTCGCTAATTAGCCATAACTTTTGGACACCAATTTCCTAAGGTCTTGAGACACAGTTTCTCATTTACATTATCTTATAAAATGTTACCCGTAGGATTGAAAAAAAATAGTTTAGGTGATGACTTTTATTGAGTAAATGACGCATAATATCTTGTTTAGTTTTGAAAGACGGCAAAAAATCGCTGGACTTGAGTACCGCTCTAATGTAGCCATCTCTTGCAGCCTTTCCATATACTGCTCCAGATGCTTCTGTTATCATCCTGACACAGCGTCCGACACCTTGTGAGTGACATAGTATCTGGATAATAAAGGGCTCTTTACTAATCTTACTGAGCTCTTCATCAGACAAGTGCATCGTTATTGGTGGCTCCGTTATGCACTCCTGGACTGGTGGAAATAAATCCTTCAAGTCGCTTGCTGATCTTTGGTGGCCTAAATTCTCTTATACGTTTTTATGTGTGGTTACAGGTTTGTTGAATGGTTTTAATTCTATGGCCAATTCCCGAGTTGCCCGATCTATAACTGCTAACATTGCCAGTAAAACATATTCAAGATGAGCCCAAAAGGCATTTCTTTGGATTACCTACCAAACAACAGTCTCACTGGCAGGTGGCAGCAATTGCAGTAGCTCTATTTGCTCCAGTAGATGTTTTTGGCCATCTTTGCACTTTGGATGACACTTGACGCTGAACCACATGGGTCCATTGTGGCACACGACACTGTGAGTACAGTTTATCACTAGCCTGTTCCGTTGCTTTATATAGCCGACAAATTCTTCTGCCAGTCGTTAACCATCTTGCATGTGACATTGGCCCAGGCTTCATTTGTAGATCTTCATCCATGACACCAGTCCTTACAGCTTTGATAAATCATGGAGGTAGGCTTGATCACGACATAATTCATTAAGGTCAACATCTGGAAGAAGGAAGACTTTACCAACACACTGAATATCTGTAGAGGAAAGTGGCAAACTTTGACCCTTAATTAAAGCTTTGCCAATTGGACTTTTCCATTGTGTTTCGCTTTCGGCTGGACCAGTGAGGTTCCTGCATTAATGGCTAAATGGAAGTTCATTTAAATGTAGACTGCAGGTCAACCACTGCAAAGGACGACCCAGTCTGCACTCTAACTGGTGAATGGCACCATTTTTTCCATCCTGTATTTGTGGCAGTGCAATCGGCTCCAACCGCAATTATCTTATCTGCAATGTCCATTTCTTCACACGAATTCTGAAGTCCTTCCTCAAGGGCAGTGCCAGTTCCTCGTTTCAGTGTCAGATGATCTAGCTAGAAGGTTCCAGCACATAGTGGTCTTCAATTTCCTTTCTTCATACCATTTGTTCCCCTTTTCCTCCTTGATTAATGTCATGTCTCTCCGTCCATCAAAAATAAAGCAGTGAAGAAGTGTAAGAAACGGAATCTAAAGGTGAATGTACGGAAGAGTAAAGTTATGATCTTCGAGAGAAGTGAAGTCAGTGAGTGTACAATGAGGTTGGATGAGGAGGAAATGGAAAATGTGAGTACGTTTAAGTACTTGGGTAGTGTGATGAGTAAGGATGGAAGTTTGGAGAGTGAAGTGCTCGAAACGGTACAATAAGGGGGAAAGGTTGTTGGTTCCTTGAAAGTAGTGATAAGAAACGGGGAAGTGAGCAAGGAAGTGAAAAAGTTACTACATGACAGTATTGTGATACCAACTCTAACGTTTGGAAATGAAGCTTGGACCTTGGTGAAGGGACACAAGTCAAGAGTGAGAGCAGTGGAAATGAGTTATTTAAGAGGAGCCTGTGGAGTCACATGGAGAGACAGACTGACAGATGAGGATGTGAAGAAGAGTTGTGATGTGGACGTGGATGTGATAGGAAGCGTTAGGAGAAACACAATGAGGTGGTTTGGCCATGTGGAGAGGATGGAGCGTGAGAGACTGACGAGGAGAGTCAATGTGAGTGAGGTGGAGGGGGAGAGAGAGAGGGGGAGGCCGAGGATGCGATGGAGTAGAGAGGCATATGAGAGAGGGGGGTGTGAGCTGGGAGCAGGGTAGTGAAATGGCGGGGGACAGGGCGACGTGGAGGCGATTTGTTTGTGGCCACCCCGTATGGGATTAAGGCTCTGGCAATAGATAGATAGATAGATAGACAGATTTCTTCATCCTGGTAGGTTGGTGCTTCCCTTAGATCCCTTCTCACCTTCAGTCATGTTCTCCATACTTTGTGATGGTCGATTACATTTCTATGGTCTCCAGAACAAATGATACCATAGTCAACTAATGTAGCGGTGCTGATAGCTGTAGCAGCCCTATTCGACACACAATACTGATCTGCTTTCAAAGCTAAAGTGAGAATTCGTGTAATCTTCTGGTCTTTTTGTTTAACAATATTGCCCATCCACTCATCTTCAAAACTTTCATCACTTGATGCTGATTCTGTTGGAGTTAATTCAGCCACATCTGCCGAGGATGTTGCCTCTTCCCTTTTCCTTTATTCTTTCTGCTCTTCTTGTCTTTCTTGCATCCAACCCTCTGTTGCATTCCCTCTCTTCACGGTATTGGTCACCTCCCAGTGAAGTCCACCGATTTGCATATTCCACGTAGTTCTCCGGTCGATTAGAAAGGCATGGTCTAGTTGTGGAACTTTCATCTCCTTTTCGCAGTGACACGCATACAGATCATCAACATATTCTTGGTTTTTGTAGCATGCATGTTTTGTTTCGATGCCTGTGAGCCATCTTCCATCAAACGAAGGAGCTTCGTCTTCACAGTTTTGATTGACTGTGTTGAAAAGTTGGCATGTCTCCAAAGGCCAATAAGTATTTGAGCTAAGTCTGGAATAGCACTCCTGTTGTTAGTATAAATGTTCTCCTTCAAGAAGACGAAATGTCTTGCAACTTGTAGACGGGCTGGAAGTTCAGAAAGAGAGAAAGATCTGACAGTAAAGAACCAAAAACAATGAGTTTGGCAGTTGCTCGTGTTCTTTGCTTGCTCATTTTAACAGTAAAACTTAGTATCACAGCAAACCTGAAAAACAAATAAATTATCAGCATGAAAGATAATAAAAAGGCATGAGAACAGACATGAGAATGTCAGAAGAAACTGAAATTCATCTACTTCTATACGCCTAAGAAAAAGCCTGAAAAAAAAAATACACTGCATTTTCACAGGTTTAATTATTGTTATGGACATCAAATATGGATCTAGACACTTGCAAGCTCATTCTACTATTTGTTTCATTGTTTCTGTTGAGATGGATGACTTATGGGTCATATGTCACCTCAAATCCCAGTGTGTAAAGCACTCTGAAGTAATGGCAGCAATGTGATTTTTGTACATATTTTCATGCAGAAATGATGTTCCGCATGTGGCATATAATTCTGGGGTTCATTTTCGAATTTAAGCCGGCCAATTGCACAGTACCTGAAATATGCCTCCTGATCGGTCACGACACTATGCCCTAATATACGGCACTGTGACCCAGTGAAGATTAGTTATCTTGGCAAAAAAAAAAAAAAAAAAAAAAAAAAAAAAAATGAAGCAGTTGAAAAGATGATTGGTTACAACAGTATCTGCTTGACTGATTAGCGTTACTGAATAACTCTGGGTTTTCTTTAAAATTTATACTATTCTGAATTCTAGTATAATGTCTATGTATCACATAACCAAAGTACAGTACATATCATCTGATAGTACAGTATATTTACCGACTTAAGCTTTGCAGATCAGAAAACAAGATGGATGCATAAACAAACTTTATTTCTGCCAGCAATGATAAAAAGAATATTCTCATAAAATAACGAAAAGCTGTATATTGAGAAATAGTTGTCAGCGATACCAGACACGTTCAAGACACACTATAATTTTGTAGACTTTTACCGAGGCTGGTCTTAACTTTACCTAATCTTACACCATTAGAATTAGCGAGGGTTGATAAAATCTATTTATCTATCTGTCTATTGCCAGTCGCCTTAATCTCGTACGGGGAGACCACAAACAAACTGCCTCCACGTCACCTTGTCTCCCGCCATTTCACTGCCCTGCTCCCAGCTCACACCCCCCTCTCTCATAAACCTCTCCACTCCATCCCTTCATCTCATCCTAGGCTTCCCCCTCCCTCTCCCTCCTTCCACCTCACTCACATACACTCTCCTCGTCAGTTTCTCACTCTCCATCCTCTCCACATTGCCAAACCACCTCAGTGTGTTCCTCTTTGCGCTTCCTATCACATCCACATCCACCCCACAACGCTTCTTTATATCCCCATTTGTCAGCCTGTCTCTCCATGTGACTCCACAGGCTCCTCTTAACTCATTTCCACTGCTCTCACTCTTGACTTGTGTTCTTCCAACAACGTCCAAGCTTCACTTCCATACTTTAGAGCTGGTATCACAATACTGTCATGTAGTAACTTTTTCACTTCCGTGCTCACTTCCCTGTTTCTTATAATTGGTTTCAAAGAACCAGCAACCTTTCTTCCTTCTTGTACCTTTTCAAGCACTTCACCCTCCAAACTTCCATCCTTACTCATCACACTACCCAGGTACTTAAATGTACTCACATTTTCCATTTCCTCACCATCCAACCTCACTGTACATTCACTGACTTCACCTCTCTCAAAGACCATCACTTTACTCTTCCCTACATTCACCTACAGATTCCGTTTCTTACACACTCTCCAAAACTCATCCACCAAGCCTTGCAGTTCCCCTTCATCTTCACTTAACAACACAGTATCATCTGTAAACAACAGTACAGGGAGTTTCTAAACACTACACTCTCTCACTAGGGCCACTCCATCTTCCACTGCCCTACCTTGTATCTCTTTTATTACCCCATCCACGTACAGATTAAACAACCATGGAGACATGACACATCCCTGTTTCAACCCAACCTTCAAAGAGAAAAATTCACTCAGTTCACCATCCACACGCACTGCAGCCTTAGCACCATCATACCTACTCTTCACAGCATTCAACAGCTTCCCATCTACTCCATATATTCTTAATATTTTTCACAATCCTAGTCTATCCACCCTGTCATATGCTTTCTCCAAATCCATGAATGCCGCATACAACTTCTTTCCCTCCAGAAACTTTTCCACTAAAGATCCAAGAATGAATATCTGCTCTACACAACCTCTTCCCTTCCTAACGCCTCCCTGTTCTTCTCCAACTAATTCCTCTGTTATTTCCCTAACTCTGTCACTAAGTATCCTATCATACACTTTTCCTATTACATTAAGAAGACAAATGCCCCTATTATTACCACACACTTCTTTTTCCCCTTTTCCTTTGTACAAGGGAATAATTATACCTGAAGTCCAATCCTCCGGGACTCTACCTTCCTCCCAGGCCAATCTGCACATCTTCCACATCCATTCTACTACTCTCTCTCCCCCATACTTCAGCATTTCACCACACACTCAATCGACATCCTGGGGCTTTCCCCAATTTGACTTTCTTCATTGCTTCCACAACTTCTGTCCTACTGATTTCTTCCTGTCTTCTCACCTCCCTCCGTCTCCCAGCCATTCCTCAGCCACTTATACTCGCATTACTTCCATTCTCTATGTTCAACAATTCCTTAAAGTGTTCTCTCCATCTGCTCACTTTTTCTCCCTTCTCAGTTAGTAATCTACTATTATTATCTTTCACTCCCCTGTTAACTTCACTGCCACCTTGTCTTACTCTCTTCATCTCTTTCCAGAACATTCTTACAGTCCCTCCACTTTACGCTCAAATTCCTTCCAAATTCCTCATCCACTCTCTTCTTACTCTCTCTTACTAATCTTTTCACCTCTCTCTTCTTCTCTACATATAACTGTCTCTTCCGCCTCTCAACTGCTTCCACGTCCCTATTCCTCATCCATTCATTGTATGCTTTCTTCTTTTGTGCCACAGCCTGTCTCACCTCTTCGGTATATAATATGAATACATAAATTGTGGTTTTCGCACTTACATATTGATTTCCTTCCCCACGGAATAAAGAGACAAGAAGAGATATTGTAAAAGACTCAATATTTGATATATATTCAGAACCTGCAGATCGTTGCCTTGGTAACATGACATCATCACTTCGGCTCTATTTTGAACTTTGATAGGCGTTTACCCCAGTCAAGTTTAGGCAGAGCGGGTTCGCCTAAGAACATGGCATTTTGCATAATGATAGCTCTTTGCCGACCTCAAGTTTCACGCAAGATAGGACTCCCAAATGAAACACCTCCAGGGTTCCTGGTCAAAGCCTTCATGAACATGCATGGAGTTTAGCCTAGGAACACGAAATCTGCATACTGGTAGACGTTCACCCAGACCACGTTTTAGATAGAGTAAGACCACTAATGGCCACCCCCTTGGGAAGGAAAGGGGGAGGAACTGCCCCCAGAGCAGACATATTTTTTTGTGTGTGTGTGGGAAGGTGTACGCATCAGAAATTTTGCACAGTAGTGGACCAATACCCACGCAGGAGCTCATTGACGGTGGAACCCCAAGTGTTCGCCCCTCTCTTACATCCTTAAATAATTATCTCTTCCCCTTTACAGTATTTCCGGGGTGGGCATCACTATCGAGGGTGTGTTCTGTTTTTAAACTGGCACAAAGAATTGCAACCTGAAGAAAGTGTGTAAGATTCCTGGTAATAGAGATTCAGATGTATTCGTAGGTACAAACAACAGACATTTTATGCTTTCCATTTACTGACACACACACACACACACACACACACACACACACACACACACACACACACACACACACACACACACACACGGTGTAAAAGGAATGATATATGGCATTTGTCGATAATGTTGGAAGATAATCGAGGAACTGGTTGAAGACAAACAATGGGACCTCAGGGAGGGATTGTGTAATCACATAATTATTCTAAGATGTTTAGGGAAAAGCATTTGGAAAAGCGAAGAAGTTGCATGTTGCCTTCATAGATTAGGCGGAAGCATATGACAGAGTAGATCGACTAGGAATGTGGAAGTTGATGAAAATATATGGAATGAATAAGTTGTTGACTGCTGCTAAGGTTAAGTATGACAGCGTAAATACGTGTGGAGTGTAAACTTTGTGAATTATTTTATTTCAATGTTCTGCTAAAATATAAATTTGCAGTGTCTCTGTGGATGTGCAATATTTATATTGCTGGGGTTATTAAATAAGTACAAAGTAGGGCAGTGGGTGTTTTAGTGTCCTTAGTGAAAGAGGATGGGGTTTCGAAAATGCCTGAACTCTTGTTTGCTGATGATACTGTATGCATAGTGAGGACGAATGAGAGTTCTAAAGTTGGGTGAATGAATTTGGCAGTATGCGTAAGAAAGGATATTTTGAAATGCATGTAGCTAAGAGCAAATTTATTGTCTCTGAGAGACATGAAACTACAAGTACATAATACATATTGAGGAATGAATGGTTGGGAAATGGAGAATGTTAGTGACTAGACTTGTTTAGGTAGTGGGATGATCATAGTTGAGTCGATGGATTCTTTAAAGGGTACAGCAGGGAAGAAAGAGTGCTGGCTCATTGAAAGTGGTGATAAGGAATGGGGAAGTGGCATGTAAGTTTAAAAGTCCCTGTACAACATTACTGTGCTCTCCTATTTAATGTATAGAAATGAGGTTTTGAACTTGTTGGAAGAACACAGGTCAAGTATGACAGTAGGAATGAGTTATCTGAGAGGATCATGTGGGGTTACAGAACGGATCAGACAGACAAATAAAGTAGTGAAAGAGGATTGATGTTTTCATATGGGAGTAAGAGAAAGCGTTAGAAAAAATACTCTGAGATAGTTTGACCATGTGGATAGGATGGAGGATGAGACACTGAAAACAGTGTATGTCAGTGAGATGGAGGGGAGAGGCAGAGTGCAGAACCGAGAATGAGATGGAGAGATGGGTTAGAGAGATGAGATGGAGGTGTTAATTGGAGAAAGGGCAGCCTGATAACAGAGGAGAGCGTGATATGGAAGCGATTTGTTTCTGGCCACCCATTGCGGAATTAAGACACCTGGCTCTAGACTGATAAGCAGAAGTTCGACGTGTGTGAGAGAGTGGGAGTAGGGAGTACATGAGAATGAGAGGGCAAATAAGGGTGTATGTACTGTTGTATGCAAGAGGTTGAAGAAAAATAGAAGACAGTGTGTGCCACTTGGTTCAAGGATTATGTGGAAAAGACTGAAATTACGAATACAAGCGTGGGCAATTGTATGTGTAAAGGTGCCAACGGAAGACCGTGTGAGCAAAGTGAAAGAAGAATTCAGCGCAAATGTGGAAGAGTTCATGGACAAGTTTCGGAAGAATGAGTGAGTGTTTTCTTCTGGAGATATGAATGGAAAAGTAGGTAACGTGAAGGTGGATGAAGAAGTTGGTGAGTAGGGTGTGCCTGCAGAAGTGGATGAGATTGGTAGTGCTCTAGTGAACAACTGTGCAGGGAGAGGGTTGGTGATAGCCAATGCCCTCTTTAGGCACAAAATATCCACATATATACATTACGAGTGATGAGAACGATGGTTGGTGAACTGAATGAATGGAAGGCAATGAATGATTACGTGCGAATGGATGAGAGAATAAGAAGATATGTGCTGGATGAAGGAGCACCCAGAGGTTGGAGTAGTGGACTTTCTAACCATCACTTTGTAATGGTGAAAGTCCAGGTACAAATGCCGTGGATAAATAGGAGAAAAGGTAGGAGGAAGCAGTCCATACAAAGAGGATAGAAAGGTTGCAAGAGGATGAAAAAAGGCAGAAAGTAAGACAAAAGTGGAAGAGAGAATGGGTAAATATGATTAGAAGATGGGAGAGGTGGAAGGTGAGTGCATGATATTCTCAGAAAAAATCTGTGCGGCATGTAGGTGGTGCGTGGGGTGAAAAGAAGACGAAACGGGATGCAAGGAACAGCATGGTGGAATGGAGAGGTAAGATAAGCTGTGGCGCAAAAAAAGAAAGCATATAGTAAGCAGAGGCATGGAGGAAGTTTAGAGATGGAATAGAGAGTTAGAGTATATGTAGAGAAGAAGAGAGAGGTGACAAAAGTAGTAAGAGAGAGTAAGAAGGGAATGGATGAGGAATTTGGATGAAATTTGAGTGTATAGTGGATGGAATGGAAGAAAATGTTTGGAAGGCGGTAAAGATACTTAGGGTGATGAAGAAGGTGGTAGGAGAGAGAAAAAATAAAACTGTTAGATTGCTAGTGGAAAGTGTGGGAAGGGGGGTGGAAGTGAGGAGACGGAGGAAACTTTACTGAATTGGTAAACATAGACAATGGTAGTAATGTGAGTGTAAGTGGTTCGGTGACAGCCGGGGGAAGGAGGGAAATGAGAAGGGAGGAAGTGATCAGTAGAATGGAAGTAGCCAAGACAATGAAGAAATTCAGAATGGGGAAAGCCTCAGGAGTTGATGGAGTGTGTGGTGAAATGCTGAAGCAAGGGGTACAGATAGTAGCAGATTGGATAAGGAAGATGTGCACATTGGCCTGGGAGGAATGTAGAGTCCCGGAGGATTGGAAAATCAGGTATAATTATTCCCCTGTATAGAGGAAAAAGGGAAAAAAAGAAATGGGTGGTAATCAAGGGACATTTGTCTTCTTAGTGTAACAGGAAAAGTACGTGTCAGTATACATATTGATAGAGTCTGGAAAATAACAGCAGAATTAGTTAAAGAAGAGCAGCGAGGCATTAGGAAGGCAAGAGGTCGTATTGTTCAGATAATCATCCTAAGATCTTTAATGAAAAATTTTCTGGAGAAGGGAAAGAAGGTGTATGAGGCCTTCATGGTTTAGAAGAAAGCATATGGGAAAGTGGACAGACAAGGAGTGTGGAAAATATTATGAATATATGAAATTAGTCGGAAGTCGCTGAAGGCCTTGAAGAGTATGTATGAGGATGCTAAAGCTACAGTGTGGATGGATGGTGAACTGGGTGAATTTTTCTATCTGGATATTGGACTGAAAAGGGGGTGAGCTATGTTTTCATGGTTGTTCAATTTGTATGAGTATATGAATGGAGTTTAAAAAGACATGCAAGATAAGGCAATGATTTATGGAGCGGCCCCAATGAAAGAAGGCAGTATTTGGAAACTTCCTGTTCTGTTGTTCGCAGAAGACTCTTTATTGTTAAGTGAAAACAAAGCAGAACTGCAGCTCTTGGTGAATGAGTTTGGGAGTGTGTAAGAAACGGAATCTAGGGAAGAGTAAAGTTGCGTTCATCGAGAGGAATGAAGTCACTGAATGCACAGTGAGATTGGATGATGAGGAATTGAGAAATGTGAAGGCACTTAAGTACTTTGGTAGCGTGATGTGAAAGGATGAAAGTTTAAAGGATGAAATGCTTGAAGGGTACAGGAGGGAAGAAAGTATGCTGGTTCTTTGAAAGTAAGGATAAAATATAGGGAAATGAGCATGGAAGAAAGTTGCTGCATGATAGCATTGTGATGTCAGGTCTAACGTATGGAAGCGAAGCTTTGACCTTGCTGGAAGGACACAAGTCAAGAGTAGGTGCTGTGAATAGGAGTAGAAATGTGGTGTTACATGGAGAGACAGCCTGACAATTGAGGAAGTGGAGGGCCATTGTGGTGCAGATGCAGATGTGATAGAAAGCATTAAGAGAAATACACTGAGGTGGTTTGGCCATGTGGAGATGATGGAGAAAGAGAGACTAATGAGGAGAATGTATGTGAGTGAGGTGGAAGAGGGGAGAGGGAGGAGGAGAATTAGGATGAGATGGAGGGATGGTGTGGAGACGTGTATGAGAGAGGGGTGTGTGAGCTGGGAGGAGGGCAGCGAAATGGACGGGGACAGGATGATACGGAGGCTATTTGTTTGTGGAAACCCTTAATCGGATTTAGGCGTTTGGCTACAGATATATTGCTAGAAGTTCGTGCTAAGATGACGGCTTCGCTGGTCTATAAATGGGCGGTATGGGTATGAGCTGTAGCTTACGGGGTTTTGGGTAGATCCGTTGTCTTCATTATTTATTTCTTTGTATCCGGGACCAGGTTTCTATTTCAGCCGTTAGAGACAACTAGGTGGGACGGGACATGTCCAGATGTTTCGTACTGGGCCCGAGATACACAACTTGTGTATTCATTTCGAATACGCTTAACATCTGACGGGGTGATGTGGAGTCTACTATAGTGCTCTTGTAAACTGGGTGGAGAGACGTAAATACGGCGTCCAACCAGGAACCAATGCTCCACACTCTTCTCCACATCTTATTGTGGCGAGACGCTGTTTACCGCAATGGAACTTAGGTTTCCCACACAGGACGACCCTGCAGGGGCGGTTCCTTGGTTGCTGTTGATGGGCCTGCTTGGCCAGAGAAACAGAAGTTACTTAACAACTACACCCTGAATGCAGAGACGCTAAATAAATGTAGAATGTGTGTGTGTGTGTGTGTGTGTGTGTGTGTGTGTGTGTGTGAATCAGGGTGTGTGTGTGTGTGTGTGTGTGTGTGTGTGTGTGTGTGTGTGTGTGTGTGTGTGTGTGTGTGTGTGTGTGTGTGTGTGTGTGTGTGTGTGTGTGTGTGTGAGAGTGTGAGAGAGAGAGAGAGAGAGAGAGAGAGCATGGTTCCTTACAGTCGAGAGAGAGAGAGAGAGAGAGAGAGGAGGCATGGCTCCTTACAGCTGAGGAATATATACAGTATAATATATAAATATACATCTCTTTACATAGTAATGAGGAGTTACTAAATACATATACATTGACAGAAATTTCAACTCCTAAGCGAAGTAAGTAATTTTCGCTAACTTGAGGTGTGGAAGAACAAAGGGAAAACTGGAGTATTAAAAAAATAATGATAATCTTCATGTATTTTTTTAAATGAGACATTTTTGTGCCTCTGCAGTTCTGTATTAATGTACTTGATGCACCAAGGCCGGATCAAAATTGCTCCACAGTTGTCCTAGTCTTTTATACTGTACTAATTTACACCTTCACTTTTAGTGTTCGCTCGAATGACCTTGGTATGAAGTTGATGAAGAGAGTCGTATGCATAGTCACAGGTTCTTGCTGCAGGGTTCGCCTAATGCCATTTTACCCGTCCCGACCCTGGAGGAGCTGTGGGACGGGTGTTGTTGTCACCCGGTTTGTCTGTCTGTTTGTTCGTCTGTGTCGTATTTACGCGAAAACTACAAGTGCAATTTCGACTAAAATTACACGGGTGATGGGCTATGGCCTTCTGATCACCTGAAGAAATTTTGGGCCAAATTGAGCCAAGGCCCTGGCTGTAGGCCCAAGAATGTAAAAAAAAAAAAAAAAAAAAAAAAAAAAAAATCGCCATAACTCCCTTCAGATTTGTCACATCGACATGAAACCAAAACATAAAGGTGCATCTTTCAAATCTGCATCCTAAAACATGATTCATTACATAAAAGGGGTCACCCCCCAGTTAGCGGTAGGGGGATCGGACCTAAAACTTCAAACTGGCATAAAATCGTAATTTTTCATCCCATTTACTCCAAAATTGATATGTGACATCTTTGACTACATATCCTGTTGTGTTTATATGTCAGCACTAATATGACTGCGGGGGACGGGTTTGCTGTGCCTTCGCACCACTTCTTGTTAACTCTGGGTTGAATCCAAGTATCCCTAGTTATTGATCAAATCAGCCCTTTAGCAAGACTATATCTTCGCCATAAGCTGAGATGGAATGGGTTGTTAGTCTCTGTACAGATCACAAGTGAGGCTGTTTTATAATTTTTCCTAGCATTATCTTTCTTTAACTGATTAAAAAGGGCGTGTTTAAAGAAAATATAAAATCCTTGTCTTCGCCTTATATAACCAATAAATAATACCACAAATTAACTAAACAGTTTTATCAGCGATTATCAGTTCTTGATTTCAGTAAGTAAAACGATTCATGTTTTCCGTTTTCTTCACATCCATCTTCTTATAATTTTTCTTTCATAGGATGCCACCTTACCCTAAATCCACAACAAACTTAAATCATTCACTCCATCCCAGTCATCCTTGCATGCTAAACTCCTCTGCCAAGTTCACCAAGAGTTTTCAGTTATCACAACCAGTTTTCACTACTTACTAATGTATTTTATACTTGTTCATTTTCAATCTACCTTTCCAGCCCAATTCATTTTCAGTTTTATTCATAACCATACTTCTTTATTCTTTACGGTAACTAAACAGATAATTAGCTATCTTATCCATGTTCAGATGCTGTCTTCATTCATCGTCAGTCTGCCATATAGTATTTTCTTTTGTAACGGCGAAGCTGCTGTCATTCATTCCATCCCTGCTTTTCTTCCACTATATTATTTTCCACCTTATCCTAGCTCAAATGCAGTCGATTACTTCATCCCATTTTGGTTCCGTTTAAGTCTTCAGTCTATTCTCTTCTGCCTTCCAATATAGTTTATAATTATCAGACTTTTACTCAGAATCACCTGTTATCCGCCATTCCATCTCAACCCCCTTCCAACACTACCTGTTGAAGGCTGCAGCTCTTCTTTCCTTCCTAGTCTCCGTTTCATCCATGTGTTTTTCTGCCTACTTCAGACTCCGCTACGAACCTTCGTTTTTTCTTCATTCTTCCATCCGCCATCTGTATTTTCATTCACTGCAGCTTTTCCTTTCATATTAGTCTTTCTTCCATCATAATATATTCTGAAGCAGTCCTCGAACTCGGTTGCATTCCCTCTTTCCATTCCAGTCCTCCTTTCACCAAACAGTAGTCTTCCACTGTATGTCCAATCAGCTGCAATCCTTCACTCCACTGTAGTCCGGCTTCCTACGCACAGCCATACACCGTACCTTATTTCTTCAGTGGATCCTCAAGCAGATGAATAGACACAGTTATCGCGTTTTGCCAAATCCTTGCACATCATGGCCTGAATCAATACTCTACTTCTTTGCATGCATTCAAACACATTTAAACATTACTACACCTAACAGTCATATTGGTTCGGGTGCTTGGGGCTAGCATGAGGTCTGTGTCATTGTTTTATGTCATTACCTTTTCTACATGCTTTCTAAATTTTGAATGCTTTTGCTCACTTTCTGTGGATATTCATCAGTGCAGTGTGTTTTTAATGAACAACGCTGTCATTTTACTGGTAATGTTTTGTCGCAGCCATTCCAGCCTAGGGACAATATATTAGGGATGGACGTAATCGATTATTTGTAATCGATTACTTCGATTACTTCCAAAAAAAAAAATGCAGTAATCGATTGTTTTCCTATAATCGATTACTTGAAACGATTACTACAGAAGAATCACATTTACTTCTGAGTTTATCAGAAAAATATTATTTCTTTGAGAAATAAAGGGAAACGTTATACGCTTTGAACGTTTTCTTTAATGCCACTGTAGAGTGCATTATTATGGAACTGCGCCTTGTCTTATTAGTTCTGCATATTTCATAACTTTTTATTTTGTACATGGATTTTTTTAAATGTTTGTGTTTAATGAAAGTTTCTGGTCGCACAGATGCTCGTGTATTAAGTATATATGAGAGTGTAAGGCATGAATAGCCAACAAGTTGAGAGAAACACCTTGTGAGGAGAAGCCTTTCATTGATGACGTTTCGCTCCTACAGAGCTACTTCACATCGAGTGATCGAGCCACTTGATGTTAGGCAGCTCTGTAGGAGCGAAACCGAAACGTCATCTATAAAAGGCTTCTCCTCACAAGGTGTTTCTCTCATCAAGTATATATTATTTCTCTAAACGAAACAATGTTGGTTTGTTTGCATATTTTTGGAAACAAATGTTTCTGTTATAACATAGGCTAATCCTTTCTTTGTCTGGCACAAGAGCGTTTGGATTATATATATATATATATATATATATATATATATATATATATATATATATATATATATATATATATATATACAAAACAATGCTTGTTTTATATATTTTACTAACAAGGATGTATGTTTCATGAATTATTATAGACAAGCATGCTGTTTATGTGTTTTATACACTCAAAGAAAAATAGCATACTTAATGTGGAGTATCCATCGTATAAAGGAACTTTTGAGCAACTCTAAATCGAAGAAGGAAAGACTGAAAGATGATTGAGAATTGAATAATTGAGAAACAGAGGAACTCCAACAAGGTAGTGGCACGAATTTGTACCAGTATAGCTACTGACTCCCTACTGTAGTACTGGTAGATACAGCAAGGAGAGGGGCCTTGAAAAGCAAACATATAAGCCCAGATTCCAGTAATCGGAATGGTAATCGATTACTATAGTCTCACCAATCTAAAACCAAGGTTTGGGTGGGGTCTGGCGCTGGGTGCAGCCATGCCATACTTCCTAAACGAGCGATGAGTAGATTCTGTTATATATGTAATAGGCATCACAGATAGGTACACACATACTAATACAATATAAACGTAAGTATTCTAGCATATCAAAGGAAGGTAAACTTGTAATGCATATGGCTCTTGTACATCAATAAAGAAACGTGGCATACATATTTTACAGTTGTGCTGAAAAAAATGTAGTTACTTTTACCGACTTTCACGGTAGTTCTAAGTTGGGTAAGTAATGTAACAATTACGTTTATAATTTAATTTGAAGGAATCAGTAGAACATACGCTATTTTCTTAATAGAAATAAATAAGTTAAAACACTCACGAGCGGCAACATCCAGGCCCATACTGGGAGTTAATCCATTGGAGGGAGATTAAGCTTCTGTCACGTGCTTCCACTGTTCACTTTGTTATATATATACCGGTAACTTAAATTATATTTATAACTTAAATTAGTTTGTCTTTACACACACACAAACACACACACACACACACACACACACACACACACACACACACACACACACAGAAGTGGGTGAAGTCATGTCAGGCCAGGTGGCGAGGTGTGAGCGGACGAACTCTAACGGTGTCAGGTCAGCCACTACCCAGTCAGAGTATAGGAAACAAGGCAACGCTGTACGCCGGGAAATCCCCGGCTGGACTCCACCCAAACCTTGGTTTTAGATTGGTGAGACTATAATCGATTATTTTCCCTAGGGTAATCAGTAATCGTGATTACCAATAAATGGTGGTATCGCCCACCAATACAATATATTGCGTAAGGACTTGGATGTTTGTACTTAGAAAAATAGATACGTGTCCGAATTGTTGAAGAAGTAGATACCCATATAATTATACACAGACTGATAACCTGAAGCAAAGCACAGACAGAGATTGATAGATAGATAGATAAATAGATAGACAGACCGACAAGCAGAGACTGATAGATAATTGAGAGACGAACGAGACCAACAAAGTGAGAATCAAATAAACTGACGGAGAGAATTATCGAGGAAGGTACCACTCCTCTACCTAACCAAATTACAAATCAACCTCATTTAGGCGCCGAATCCTTTTCAATATCCCTTCGCTACAGTTACCGACACCAAACCTTTCTAATCCCATACTGTTACATATAATTTCCATCCACGTAACTAGTTAGAAAATGAGCAGAAAAAGGACAAATAAAAATAAAACTCTGTTTTCGTGATTTTTTGAAAAGCATCACTAGACTGAAATGATCAGAAAACTAATCGTTCCTGTGGACCATATATATATATATATATATATATATATATATATATATATATATATATATATATATATCTATATATATATATATATATATATATATATATATATATATATATATATATATATATATATATATATATATGTGTGTGTGTGTGTGTGTGTGTGTGTGTGTGTTCTTTCAGTCATGAAGGGCTTTTGCACCTAGAAAAGCCTTAAGTACGGGAAAACTGATTCGAAATTGTTTTCCGCCCCGCTGAGGAAATGTCGGCGCCGTCTAGTGGGCAGTGCATACAGGGCGGTCCGCGTAAAAGGAATTCTTAGTTGTCCGGAACTTGGAGCCCAAGCGTACACAGAACTGGTTCCCCACTGCTTCCTTAATTTACTCGGTGAATGCATTGATGCTATATTGTATTAACCATGATGTATTCACCAACATATACTGAAACTTCACTGTGGACTTCACTTTCACTGATGTCAGTACAGCAATGCTGTATTCAGTACCGCATTAACGTATTCGCTCTAGAAGTACTGTAATTCATCTGTGTAGTATTGGTTAGGCTCAGATATTTTATGTTTCCCTCTGAAGTACTTGCATTCTGTCTGACGGTATTATATTAACTAAAACAGTAGTTGCATGCACACTCTTTTCCTTGCATCACTCTCGATCTGTCAAAATACTGAAAGATTATACCCTCTGGAGAGTTTTTACAAGCATGAGGCATTACTGAAGTAAACTATAAATTCTACTGTTGGGGTAATGATATATATTGCATATGGTTATAATGTTGCCCATACGTTTGAACCAATCTCAGTGCTGAGGTAATTATAAAGCCGGCTTGTCCCGTCTGTATGAGCGTTTAGGCTTAATATTCCTGTTGATAATTTCAACGTTTGTATTCGAATTTATATTAATTTCTGTCCATTGTCGTTACTATCATTTTAACGTGCTGCACGTGCTAAACTGTCATCTAGTAGTGCTCAAGATTGGGCTGTAACACTGCCATATTGCTGAACTTCTGCCTATCACAACTTTTTTCCCTGAACTGCTTCTGCTTGGAACTCCCTTCCCCAGATTAGTTCCCCTTTTCCACAAACTTCAACCAACAGTTCAACTCCAAAGGTTACATATTTTTAGTGAACGAAGGACATTTGTAATCCGGTGTATAAGGATACTTTTGTGTTTATTTTGTTTTTATTTCCTCTGTTAATCTTCTGTAAAAAAAAAAAAAAATTACTACTTCCCAATGTTGCCCTTTTCATTTCATTCTTGTTACCTTCAGACAATTTTATTCAGCTTCAGAGAAACATTTGAAACAGCTATTGGTTCTCCCTGAGTTGAATGATATCCTATGGTGAGGACAAGATTAAGATTGACATTTTTTCTTAACTGCCAAATGTAAGTTAATATACTGAACTGGTATTTTCACATCTACTCGTAGCTAATTAATGCTGCTGACTATTCTGCACATTTAGATTTTTGTGTGCGGTTTTGGTACTAGAACATCTGTTTTGCATTCTCGTCATTCCCTGTCATAAACATAACGGCTTACTGTCTCGTAGGTAGTTTCGGGCTTCATACTTGAAATTCTACCTTATTTTATATCATTTTCATAGGTAGTGTCAAGTCTCTGTTATGGTATGAAAAAAAAAAAAAAGTGCAAAACTCGGTCCATCGCCATCAGCATTGCTGGACCATCGTAATTCAGATTTCGAATTGGTCTTTTGTCTCACTACATACATGCTTCCAAAAATTACATTGCAACTTAGCCTTCTCATGGTCGGAAATACTCCAATACTCTATAGTAACCAATGCCAGACGATTTAGTTCAGCTGACAATGAGCCAAGACTGAGAAAGTTAGTATGGTCATCAGTAACCATCTCATGCTCGGAACGACTCATGTATTTTATTTTCCAGCTAGTAACACACGATTTTATTAATCAGACAGTGAGTTATAGGAGACTGTGAGTAATAACTTCTCTCATGTGGTTTCTAATACACATCAGGGTTTATATTCACTGACCTTCACCGCATCGCGGCTTAGTGCCCCAGATAGGCAGTGGTGTATGCGTAACAGGGATACACCATCATGTTCGGCGACACTCACCCCTTGCCGCCTGTTTGGGTTGGAGTGTGCTGAACCGACTGCATAATAGTTCCCCTGACGCAAACACAGCAGGCGAGGCGATAAGGCGCAGGTGGTAGAGACAGGCGTGCTACTGTTATTATCCCCCACCCCACTAGACCACGCCCCTCCACTTCCCACCCCACTGGTGTTCACACACACACACACACACACACACACACACACACACACACACACACACCTCGTCGTCCGTGTGGCTCTATCACGCCTAGGTAATGACATGTGCGGCTGATACTATCATTACCCATATTCGATTCCTACAGTACTTACGACGCAGATGAATATGATCCTCAAGAGTTACGACTCTGACACCATTAATATTGTTGCATAAAAGGGTGGCTGCTGTATGTCATATTTTGCTACTAATTTTTTAGAAACAGAGTTTTGTAGCGTAAAATGGCAGTTGAGTATAGCGAATTCCAATATGGGCAAGGCCTGCATTTTGGCGGCCAATATTGCCAGAGAAACGTCCATAAAGCTTGACAGTCATTTTATGTTGATAAGAACTTTGCTTCATTTCGATGTAATGTCGTATTTCATAACAGTGTGAATTGCACGATACATACTTCTTACTGGTACACTGTGCGTCAACAGAAGTTTGCGACTCAGTGATAATTCTGTTTATGCAAAGAACGTTAAGTATATTAATATGCTACAGTAATTTGCACAATCTCATTCATCTGTTAGGCTACATTGTTAAAAAAAAAAAAATGGTTATAGTGGGTATTTGTATCTGAATGCAGAGTTATGACAAATGAAATGGACGTTGCAGTATACTCATTTCTGAATACAAGTTACAATGTGTAGTTGCTCTGAGAAGGCAATTTTTGTAAAATACTGCGATGCTGAAAATGCTAAATGTGACTATGAATAAGGAAGGTTTTAATGCCTGCATGGGTGAATTATATTGTTTTATATATCTTAGACTGGAACGAATTTTAGTTCCGCATGTGCATAGCCTCAGTACTAAGGCAAGTGACTTTTGCAAGGGTATTAGTATTCCAGAATAAGAATTGTACATAATGAGAATGTTTGTGGGGTAACTGAGGAAAATGGTGGTAATGGACCAAGGTAGTTTGTCCTGGACTAGGATTACATGGTGTTAAGAATTAAGCATCAGACTGTGGCACGCTACAGTTAAAGAGTACTCAGCTACAACAGGGAATGGCTTTACTATATGATGTGGGTAAAACAATATTCCTTGCTCTTCTACAAGTCCCCAGAGACAAGGTTGGAAAGCACTCTCTCTAATATCATAACCTCAGCCCTGATGCTGACATTATCCCCTTCAGTCCAATGACGCTTTTTTCAGTTTAGTCGGGCTCCCACAGGAAAATTTAAAGCAGCGATTTTATTACTCTGTCATGCTGAAGAGAAAAATTCAGATTATACAGTTAGCTAAGAAAGTTATCTCCTAATATAAATAAAGTCGCCTGGAGGTTGGAAGAATATGATTTTAAAATACATTCTCTTACAGTACTGTACAGGTAAAAATTAGTAGGTAATGGTTTCCAGGTGTTGACGTGTGAGAACGCACAGACTTTCTTTGGACTACTGGACCATAGGAATGGACTTAGATGTCGTAAACCGGGACGTCATCCTTGATGAATTTGTCATCCTGGTTATCTCTGGCCACCTATTTCGCTTGTTTAAAAGTGTAGATTTCGGGGCGCCAGGCTCGGGTTTTGTTCAGTGGGGAGGTCAATAGTTACCAACACTTCAGTCTCGGTGCATCCTATGGTGGCCTCCTGAGCCCCTTACACTTCAACCATCCCATGAACAGTCTTCTTCTTGATCCCCCCGCCCTAGTTCTTTCGGATTTTAACCTACACTTAAGATATCTGCATCTACTTCCACTCCCTTGCCACATTTCAGCATCTACGCTTTGAGACGGGCCAGGCTACCTCTACTTTTTTATTAATCATTAACACAGCCAAAACATAATTGTTTACTTCCTCTTCAACTCCCAGGATTCCCTGTTCAATTATCACGCTCCCCGACTTGCATCTCGAAATAATGATTATCGTGGCATTCCTCTTTCCTCCCTGTCTAACCCCCGATATTTTTCTACTCTCTACACCGGCCTCCTTAAAGGACTCACTCTCCTTGGCATCGTCATTAGCGACTAAAGGGGGGGAGGGTTCAGCATCCCTGTGAAGTGACATATTACTCGTACCTGTTTCGCTTGTTCATTGTCAGGCTCTCATTCTCCCCCTTGTTTCCCCTGAACAAGTCCGACCTCTTGAAGTATTCATTACAGTCACGAACCATGTATCTACATCACTAATTCAAGACTACCAGAGTACTTTGTGCAGTATGCTCATTGAACTCAGTCAGCGTACTGTTACTGATAACTTTCATATGCTCGGTGTTTGCTTTATCAAACATGGTCTGACCACAGTTCCATTCCCAGCTCCGTCCATTTCCTCCCAAATGCCGTTCTCTCTGATGCTACTGAACTCCACTTCGTCCCTAGCATGGTGTCCTTGCTCTAAAGAACTCGATTGAAACTCAGATTTCCTCTTCAGCTCTCTGCCACAAACGCAATATCTGTGGTAACCTTGTCACACCCATCCCCTCTGACCCCTTGTCCCCTGTATGAACATGATTAACAACTGTTCATTATATACCTGCCACTGCTGTTGACCATTCACCTGTTCCACCTTAGTTCTAAATCACCAAAGCATTAAAATTGGTAGCATGTACTTACCCTAGCCATCACATTTGCGTTAATACTGATGGTTCTGTCCTTGCAAATGGCTAGGCGAGGACTGCTTGCAATGCCTTTACTAAATTAACTTCTCCCATCTCCACCTGTGTTGTCTTCTCAACTGGGTCAGCAGTACCCAGCGTGAACTGTCTGCTCCAATAAGTTCCTTTGACTTCTTCCTCCTTCTAAACCTCTAAGGCTATCAGTGATTCCCAAGCAGCGTTGCCATTCTTCACCCTCCTCCCCACCACTTCCACTCTCCTTTTCCTCTCCTCGTTCTACCAGCTTCTTTATCAGGTTCACACTTTCCATCTCAGGCTCTCTTTTGTTTGGATTCTAGTCCACGCTGGTCACATTCAACATACACAGGCTGATCTTTTTGCCCAACCTACCCCTAAACTCCCCATTCCTGCGTCCGAGGCAAATGTCTGGAGAATCCTTCGAGAAGGGGCCAGGGAGGGAGCAAACATGCGAACTGATGCTGAACGTGTGACCAGCGTCACCATTCAGCACTGCTACAACTACTGTAGGATGTAACACATGTATGGCAAGCACCCCACCCCCACTCGCTGGTGTTTATGTAGCTGTAACTCGCATTCGTCTGGGTTGTCACTACCTTCGGGAGGTCGCTAGACGGCCAGCCACCATCAAGCCCTACTGACTCTGTAACGCTCCTTTGTTTGACTCATTCTCCCATCACATCGTGAAGTGCCCCACTATTACTCCTCTTAGATTCCTGCCTAATTGTTTTCTGCCTTGAGTGCCTATTTTATTATCAATCATGATGTTCTGAGAGCCACTGTGACCTCTTTCCAGAGTTCCTCAAGTGTTAATTCCTCATCACTGGTGTAATATATATATATATATATATATATATATATATATATATATATATATATATATATATATATATATATATATATATATATATATATTACACCTGTGATGAGGAAATAACACTTGTGGAACTCTAAAGATTATATATATATATATATATATATATATATATATTACACCTGTGATGAGGAAATAACACTTGTGGAACTCTAAAGATTATATATATATATATATATATATATATATATATATATATATATATATATATATATATATATATATATATATATATATATATGTATATAAACAAAGGAGTGGGTGGGTGTTAAGTGTGTTAGGTCGGGCATGAGTGGGCGAGAATATGCAAGGAAGGAGTTGCTTTACTGATGACTGAAGTGTGGCAGAGTGGAATGAGAGATTACAAATAATGTCAGCTCAAGATGTATGTATGTGAAGTTTAAGTTTGAGAAGGTGAAAGTGACTGTGATTTTAGCCTATGCATCGTGTGATGAAAGGAGTGAGAGAGAGAAAGACAGGTTTTGGGATGAGCTGGATGATGCAGTGGGAGAAATGCCCAGGATCTATAATGTGATCGTAATGGGCGATATGGATGGAAGAGTAGGTACTGGTCCTCAGGATAACATAATGGGTTGTAATGGAGTACCAGGAAAAAATGGAAATGGGAAGCGACTGAAGGATATGTGTCAGGAAAGGAGGTTGTGCATTTGTAACTCGTATTTCGAACACAAAGATGCACATAAATATACATGGTATAGAGGGAACGGGGACTGTGATGAAAGGAGCCTGATTGATTACGTGCTAGTAGAGAGGTCGATGCTACGAATGGTTGCTGACATGAAGGCCGTGAAAGGAAGATGTGGAGGTCTATCAGATCACACAGTTGTGGTATCCAAGATCAAGCTGAGAGGAGTAAGGTGGGCCCGAAGACAGGAGCAGTCAGGGAGAAAGAATGAGAGTCGAGAAGCCGAGGATCAAAGAAATGGCAGATGAATACGGGACCAAAGTAGGGGAGGAATTAGAATAAGTGAATTGGCATGAAATGGATCTGGACAGCCTGTGGAATGCATATAGGGATTGCTTACTTGGGAATGCTAAAGCGGTGTCTGGTGTGGCAAGAGTGACAACAAAGAAGAAAGGTACGGCATGGTGAGATGAAGAGATTAAGAAAGCAGTGGAGGAAAAGAGGAAGAAATGGCTAAAGTGGTTACAGGACTGGAGTTCATTTGAAATAAGAACTGAATATACTGAGAGCAAGAAGCACGAAAAGAGACCAAAGAAGAGGAAAAAGAAGGAGGTAAATGATGATCTAGGAAGAAAAATGAATGCAAATTACTCTGAAAATAGAAAGTTATTTTGGAAAGAGGTGTGGAAATGTAGAAGTGACAGCGTAAGGAAATATGAAAGTGTGAAGGATGTAAGTGGTAGATTATTAACCAACGGGGATGAAGTAAGGACCAGATGGAAAGAATATTTTGAAAGCCTGATGAATGGGAATAGAGAGAGCAGAGCGACTGTAAACGTGATTGATATTGGGGATGTGCAGAGAAGGAATGCAGTGCCAGGAAACATGACACTTGCACAGGTGAAGAACGCTGTGAAGCGGCTGAAAGGCGGGAATGCAGCTGGGGTTGATGAGGTGTATGCAAAAATGATTAAGTGTAGTGAAAAGATCGGAATAAAGTGATTGTCGGAGATATGTAAGAAGGCATGGACGAGTGATACTGTGCCAGCACAGTGGTAAAAGGCTGTGATTGTACCCCTGTACAAAAATAAAAGTGAGTGAAGTGAGTGCAAGAATTATCCTGGCATAAGTTTATTGATTATGGTTGAAAAGGTATGTGGAAGAATTATTATAGAGAAAGTAGGATAGATATCAGAAGTCCTAGTGATTAATGAACAGGGTGGCTTTAGGAGTTGGCAAGGATGTGTGGATCAAATATTTGCAGTAAGACAGCAAGTGGAGAAGGCATGTGAGACTATGAAGTGTTTATGGCATTCATGCATCTGGAAAAATTATACGACAAAGAAGACAGAGAAGGCTTGTGGAAGGTTTTGCGCATGTACGGTGTAGATGCTAAGCTGCTAGGTGCCGTCAAGAGTTTTTATGGTTATAGTGAAGGATGTGTAAGGGTAAATGGGCATCTAAGTGAATGGCTCTCGATCGTTGTGGGCGTGCGACAAGGTTGTGTGATGTCCCCATGGTTGTTCATTGTATATATGGATGGGGTGATGAGAGAAACAAAAGCACGAGCAATGGAGAGGGATGGCGTTAGTAATGAATGGAGATGGACAGAATATCTTAAATATGTTGTATGCTGATGATGCAGTACTACTTACCAATACCAGATAAGGACTTGGTAGACTAGTGCAGAGTTTTGTTGATGTCTGTGAGCGTCATGCCTTGAGAGCAAACGTAGAAAAGAGTCAAATGATTGTTATTGAGAGAGAAGATGACACCCAGAGTGATGTTACAGTGAATGTAGAGGGACTGAAATTGGTAAGAGAATTCAAATACCTGAGTTCAGTGATAGAAAAGATAGGAAATGTGCAAAAGAAATGGAAAGCAGAGGGACAAAAGGAAGAAAAGTAGCTGGTGCTATGAAGGCTTTGATAAGAAACAGAGGCTTGAGTGTTGCAGCTGCATGAGACTTACATGAAGAACTGTTAGTGCCAACTTTAATATATGGATGTGAGACTATGGTGTGGCATGAAAATGAAGTCTACAGTGACACCAGTGGAGATGGAACTGCTGAGGAATGTATGTGGGGTAGAGAGAGTGGATAGGATACGAAATAATGTGATTCGCGAAAGATGTGGAGTGAGGAAGTCTGTGAAGACCAGAATCGAAGAGAGTGTACTGAGATGGCATGATTATGTGGAGAGAATGGATAAAAATAGAGTGGTGAAAAAGGTATATCTGAGCGAATTTGAAAGAGCGAGGAGGCGAGGTAGACCAAGGAGAAGGTGAAGGGATATTGTGGATGAGTGTGTGAGGATGAGAGGTATAGAAGTCAGTCAGGCTATGGGACTGACAAGAGATAGTGCTTGCTGGATGAATGTTGTGAGAAGTGCATGATCAGAGATTTGGCACCCCCCTTTTAACGTGAGAACGTTCGGACTGACTCTATCGGATACGTTTATGTGAAGCTACTGAATGTGCTGAATATTTTTGGCGCATATGATAGAGACAGGATTCCGGGTGCTTGAATGATGAGTAAATCGAATCGTGGCCCATTGGACTGAGGACAGTTTGGCTGCCTGGTCGTTGCTACTTCGTACACCTCACCTTGCCGTAGGGTGGGAAAGGAGGTCTGGATGATGATGATGATATATATATATATATATATATATATATATATATATATATATATATATATATATATATATATATATATATATATATATATACATACAGTGGGGTTATTAAAGATGCATGGAGAGAGCATTATAGCTGGTTGTTGAATGAGGAGTTTGACTGGGACAGGGAAAGTTTGGAGCCAGCAGATCCAGTGTTTGGCCCTTGGCTTTTGATTGACGCTGCTACTGTGAGTGAGACGATAGGCAGGATGCACGTGGGGAAGGCAGCAGGTGTGTCTGGGTTGACTGCTGAAATGTTGAAGGCCTCAGGAGATTTAGGAGTGAGATTAGTCACTGACCTGATTCATACGATTATATATGAATGTATTGTCCCAGACGATTGTCTGAAGAATGTATTTGTAAATGTGTACGTGGGGAAGGTGCCCAGGAAAGAGGAAATTATAGTGGTATAAAACATTTAGATCAAATAATGAAAGTAATGGAGACAATTCTAGAAGGTATGATTAGAGAGAGCGAATATTGATGAGATGCAGTTTGGGTTTATGCCAGGCTGGGGGATCACTGATTGCCATATTCATTGTTCGACAGCTTCGGGAAAAATATATAGGAAAGAAAAGGGAACTGTACTTTGTTTTTGTTCATTTGGAGAAGGCCTTTGACAGAGTCCCTAGGGAGGTGGTGATGTGAGCAATGAGAAAGCTAGGAATCGAGGACTAGCTGGTTAGGGTGGTTATGGCCATGTATGTGAGTGCTCTCACCCAGGTTAGAGTGAATGGAGATTTGAGTGATGAGTTTCCCGTGAATGTTGGTGTGGATCAGGGGTCAGTTTTGAGTCCCTTGTTGTTCATCATGGTACTTGAAGCCCTCTCATGTGACTTCAGAAATAGACGCCCGTGGGAGATGTATGCTGATGATTTGGAGTTGATTGCAGAGAATGAAAGGGAGGCGGAGGAAAGATGTAAGCAGTGGAGAGATGGTATGGGGCACAAGGACTTAAGAGTAAATGCAGATAAAACAAAAATGATATCTAAGGTTGGTGGCGGTACTGTCAAAGAAGAGGGAGAATGGCCATGTGCAGTTTGCCACAAGGGCATGGAAAGTAACTCCATCTTGTGCAGCGTTTATGATAAGTGGGTGCATAAGAGATGTAGTGGTATTAGAGGTAGACTGCGATATAATGTTGATTTTGTGTGTGTGGCGTCTCGGGGAGAAGCAGGTGGAGGTTGTCAGGGTTGAAAGGATTGAACTTGCTGGTCTCTTGAGTGTGTGGAAGAGTTTTGTTATTTGGGAGACATGGTATGTACTGCAGGTCTAGCTCTGTGGTTAGGATGAGAAGTGGTTGGAAGAAGTTCAAGGAGGTGTTGCCTCTCTTGACATTGAGAGGGCTCTCCCTACGTGCTAAGGGATCTTTGTATGCAGCATGTGTTAGGAGTGTAATACTGTATGGTAGTGAGACCTGGACAGTAAAGGAAGAGGATATTCACAGGCTCAAACGTACAGAAATGACAATGATTAGATGAGTGTGCAGTGTGTCCCTGCATGCAAGGCCTGGGAGGGCTGGGTTTACGATGGAAGAGTTGAGAGGTAGTATGGGACTGAAGTGTATTGGTATTGTGATGAGGAGGGGTAGACCGAAAAAGACGTGGGACGAGGTCATTAAGTGTGGCCTCAGGGTTAAAGGACTGAACAGGGAGGTTGCCATAGATCGAGCAGCATGGAGAGCTACCGTTAGGTGACTAAGGCCAATGCATGAAAACATGTTGGAGCCCTCAGAAACAAAATAAAACTCTCTCTCTCTCTCTCTCTCTCTCTCTCTCTCTCTCTCTCTATCTATCTATCTCTCTCTCTCTCTCTCTCTATATATATATATATATATATATATATATATATATATATATATATATATATATATATATATATATATATATTTGTGTGTGTGTGTGTGTGTGTGTGTGTGGAGCCTCTGTGTTACTGTGGTACAGTAGTACAGTGTGATTCGCACGCTGGTGGACGAGGGTTCGCCTCTCGCCAGAGTTGTAAAAACTTTGGGAATCGTTCACTGATCCACTTAATACTTTGGCGGACATAAGGAGCGCTGTGGTTGAACCAGTGTCGCATACTAGTATGTTCGCACCCAGTTTACTTAAGGCGGGCCGATTACACTTGGTTCACAGAATACACACACATCCAAAGCCACTACAACACTACAATTACATATACAAGCACTTCTCACCCTACATACTGTCTCTACCAGACAGCCTAAGCCACTGGGTAGAGATACATTGGCTGTATTATCCCTGCTTCAGTAGGGTTAGGCCAGTCCTGCAGTGGACCTTAACGGCTGATGATGATGATGATGATGATGATATATATATATATATATATATATATATATATATGAGCAGATGAAGGGAACACTTTAAGGATTTGTTGAACGTAGAGGATGGAAATAATGCGAGTATAAGTGCCTGGGGAATGGCTGGGAGAAAGAGGGAGGTGAGAAGACAGGAAGAAATCAGTAGGATAGAAGTTGTGGAAGCAATGAAGAAAGTTAAATCAGGGAAAGCCCCAGGAATTGATGGAGTGTGTGGTGAAATGCTGAAGCATGGGGGAGAGATAGTAGGAGAATGGATGTGGAAGATGTGCAGATTGGCCTGGGAGCAAGGTAGAGTCCCGGAGGATTGGAAGTCAGGTGTAATTATTCCCTTGTACAAAGGAAAAGGGGAAAAAGAAGTGTGTGGTAATCATAGGGGCATTTGTCTTCTTAGTATAATAGGAAAAGTGTATGGTAGGATACTTATTGACAGAGTTAGAGAAAGAACAGAGAAATTAGTTGGAGAAGAACAGGCAGGCTTTAGGAAGGGAAGAGGTTGTGTAGATCAGATATTTATTCTTAGATCTTTAGTGGAAAAGTTTCTAGAGAAGGGAAAGAAGTTGTATGCGGCTTTCATGGATTTGGAAAAAGCATATGACAGGGTGGATAGACAAGGATTGTGGAAAGTGTTAAGAATATATGGAGTAGATGGGAAGTTGTTGAATGCTGTGAAGAGTATGTACGATGGTGCGAAGGCTACAGTGCGTGTGGATGGTGAACTAAGTGAATTTTTCTCTCTGAAAGTTGGTTTGAAACAGGGATGTGTCATGTCTCCATGGTTGTTCAATCTGTACATGGATGGGGTAATAAAAGAGGTACAAGGTAGGGTAGTGGATGTTGGAGTGGCCCTGGTGAGAGAGGATAGTGTTTGGAAACTCCTTGTACTGTTGTTTGCAGATGATACTGTGTTGTTGAGTGAAGATGAAGGGGAGCTGCAAGGCTTAGTGGATGAGTTTGGGAGAGTGTGTAAGATACGGAATCTAAAGGTGAATATAGGGAAGAGTAAAGTGATGGTCTTTGAGAGAGGTTAAGTCAGTGAATGTACAGCGAGGTTGGATGGTGAGGAATTGGAAAATGTGAGTACGTTTAAGTACTTGGGTAGTGTGATGAGTTAGGATGGAGGTTTGGAGGGTGAAGTGCTTGAAAGGGTACAGCAGGGAAGAAAGGTTGCTGGTTCTTTGAAAGCAGTGATAAGAAACAGGGAAGTGAGCCTGGGAGTGAAAAAGTTACTACATGACAGTATTGTGATACCAACTCTAACGTACGGAAGTGAAGCTTGGACGTTGTTGGAAGGACACAAGTCAAGAGTGAGAGCAGTGGAAATGAGTTATTTAAGAGGAACCTGTGGAGTCACATGGAGAGACAGGCTGACGAATGAGGATATAAAGGAGCGTTGTGGTGTTGATGTGGATGTGATAGGAAGCGTTATGAGGAACACACTGAGGTGGTTTGGCCATGTGGAGAGGATGGAGGGTGAAAGACTGACGAAGAGAGTGTACGTGAGTGAGGTGGAGGGGGGAAGAGGGAGGGGGAGGCCGAGGATGAGATGGAGGGATGGGGTGGAGAGGTATATGAGAGAGGGGTGTGTGAATTGGGAGCAGGGCAGTGAAATGGCGGGGGACAGGGCGACTTGGAGGCGATTTGTTTGTGGCCACCCCAAACGGGATTGAGGCGTCTGGATATATATATATATATATATATATATATATATATATATATATATATATATAATTATGATTTTGATGAGCTGAGGAATGATGAGAACACGAAGGAAAAGTTTCGGTGGGAATGTAGGAACAGGTTTCTAGTCCTGCAGACTTTGATGGAATCTGAAGACAATTATATTGATTAAATGTGGAGAGAGGTAAAAGAGGTTTTGCATGAGAGTGCTAAGGTTACTATTAAGAAAAAGGGAAAAGCGAGAGGGAAAAAGTGGATGTCAGATAGAACATGGAATGCAATTCAGATAAGGAAAGAGGCTAAGTTAAGAAGTGAAGAACAACATGTTGATGGTCAGGTAGTTGAAGTACTTAGAGCAAAGTACTGGAGTTTACATTCTGAAGTAAAAAGACTCGTTAGACGTGATAAGAGGAGGCTATATGATGAAAAGGCGACAGAGACAGAAATTAAATTAAGTAAAAATGACGGTCAGAGCACAAGAGCAGGGTATCAGGCCATAAAGGAGTTAACTGGGACTGAAAAAAGAAGGAAAGAAATACCTGTACGAGATAGAAATGGTAATTTGATGACTGAAGATTTGGATATAAAAGGAAGGTGGAAAGAATACTTTGAATCTGTTCTAAATAGACCAATCCCAGCTGAAGAGGACATTTTGCCAGCCAAGAGAGATTTACAGATAGAAACAGGGGATACAACCTTGGAAGAGGTAGCAAAATCTATAAAGGAATTAAAGAATTTTAAGGCCCCAGGAGAGGATGGAATATTTCCTGAAATGCTTAAGGTGGAAAATGACGAGATGATGAAAGCGCTTTTGAAACTTTTTAATGTGGCTTGGGATAATGGTGGAATTCCAGAAGAGTGGAAAAATGGAGTGATTATAAATATACCAAAAAAGTGAGATTTAAGTGTGTCTGCCAATTGGAGAGGGATAACTTTGACACCTGTAGTTGCAAAAGTCTTTTCCAAAATCTTATTGAACATAATAGAGCAAGTAATTGATAAAATTTTAAGAGAAGAACAAGCTGGATAGAGAAAGGGTCGAGGTTGTACTGATCAGATTTCTATTGTAAGGCATCTAATGCAACAAGCAAATGAGATGAAAATGCCACTTAGTATGTGTTTTGTGGATTTTGAAAAGGCGTTTGATAGTGTTTCACGTGGAGCTATGTTGAAAATTATGAGATTCGATGGTACACCAGAAAAGTTTGTAAATATTATTAGAAGCCTGCATGAAAGTACTTTTTGCAAGGTAATGGTGGGTGGTTCTTTGAGTGATCCATTTCAAATTAGGTCAGGAGTGATTCAAGGAGGAGTTCTTTCGCCATTGCTGTTTGTTTTGGTTATGGATTATGTTATAAGATAGGTTGTAAGGAGAACAGGTGCAGGAATTAACTGGAAAGAAATTAAGAAGCTGATGGATTTGGACTATGCTGATGATATTGTAGTGATTTTCGAAAGTATTTGCGAGATGCAGAGGGTGCTTGATTGTCTGGTGGAGGAAGGAGAAAATGTGGGATTGGTAATAAATTGTGGAAAGACTGAAATTATTAATACGAACGTGGAGAACCAAATCTATTGTGTAATTGGGAGTAATGTGGCGAAGAATGTAGAAAACTTTATATATCTGGGAACGATTGTATCATCTAATGGAACATTAAACAATGAAACTGAGGATAGGATTGGACAGGCTTGGCGAGCTGTTGGAATGTTGAAATCTGTTTGGAATAATAATATGCTTTCTGTATATAATAAAGTGAAAATTTATAGGTCCATGGTTAGACCAATTTTAATTTATGGGCATGAGTCATGGTACAGTACAATTGCAACAGATCACAAAGTATTAGAATTTGAGAATAAAATACTGAGAAGGATTCTTGGGGTAAAATGGCAAGACAGAGTTACAATTGAAAGAGTAAGGGATATTACGAGAGTGGAACCAGTTAATGAATATGTGAGACTGTCTCGCTGGAAGTGGCTGGGGCACATATACAGAAAAGAAGGCAGTTTAATACAGGATGTATCAGAGTGGACTGCTAGAGGAAGAAGAGGTAGAGGTAGGCCGAGGGAAACCTGGTTGAGGAAAATGAAAAGAGAAGCAGGTGAGGAGTGTTGGTGGGACCTGAGGGAGATGGCAAGAGACAAATATTGGTGGAGAGAGTTCATCGAGGCCCTATGCATCCCGTGGGGTGCCACAGGAATATATATATATATATATATATATATATATATATATATATATATATATATATATATATATATATATATATATATACACACCGGTATATCATCAGCCGTTTGAGTGTCCACTGCAGGACCGGCCTATCCCGACCGAAGTGGGGACGATACAGCCTATGTACCTCTACCAAGTGGCTTAGGCGGTCTGGTAGAAATTGTATGTAGAGTGAGAAGTGCTTATAAGTGTGACTGTAGTGTTGGGGTGGCTTTGGATGTGCGTGTAGTCGGCCGGAGTGAAAACACGTAAAATTATTTTTTCTCAATTTGAATCGGCGTTGGAACACATTTTTGTAGGGTATTGAGATACACTTACTGTGAAAATCTCAGCTGTTTGTATCGATTTTAAGACGCGTCACCAAGAACTTGCTTCTTTTGTTTAAATACGTTAATTATGCCATAAATGAATGTCGTGTTTGCAGCTCTCAACTAGAGCGGACTTCATTAATACAATAATAATTTGTCTATTCTGTGTCCGAGACAGTGTCTGAACGTACGATTACATGATTGTATTTATTTAAACCTATCAGTGTGAAGTCCACTGTACCCAGGTCCACCACGAGGAGGTAAGCTGATGGACCCACACCATGCCCATCCCGTCCTCCCAACCAAAGGGCATTTGTTTTTATGATATGTAGTATTTCTTTGTGTTGTATGACGGCATGAGATTTTCTTATTTTATTTGTACTTTAGCGTACCCATCTCTTCTTTCACTTCCAATCACATGTTTTGAAACCTCTGTTATATGCTTGATATGATGTTTAACGGCTTGAGTGTGACGGGGATAATTTGGTGGAGAAGCATTATTTTTCACCATTGTTTCAAACAACACACTCAGACATTCCTTTGGTTAGAGGAGGCTCATGCACTACTCTCCAGTCTGCCATCGAAAAATAATTTATTGCTTCAAAATTCAGTTCTGGGACTTGAAATATGCGTTTCTTAGTGGGAGCTTCCTTCCTGGCTCTCATGATCCTCCTACATGCCAATTCTCGGATATGTGGCTTTTCGTCATACAACATTGCTGCTAGCAAGTTTTCACTGTGTGCAAAATAGGCATTTCTCTGAATTACTGACTTTATCATCTTTCTCTCACTGTCTGGCAACTCTTGAGTCAGTTCAATCATCTTAAAAACATGCTGTGGTCCATTATGAAAATTAGGATGTGACTTGATTATAAACCACATCGGTGCATATACGTTAACAATAAACTCTGTCATCTTAACAAGGTTCTCAGAGGGGTGAGCTGTAGATATATATATAGTCTGCATACTCGATTTGCCAATGTTAGCCACCTAGAATGGCAGATGCTGCCTAGTTTCTAGACTTGTGCTGTAATATCCACCCTTGTTTGACAAACATATCTCGTACAGATACTTCAGGTCTTCACTGAGGTCCTTATCAATGTCATCGCCTAGACATGGCAAAGCAGAAGAACTGATCAGATGAAAACTTTCAGTTGGTTTACCTTGACAATAAGGAAGCTCTCTTCCAATCGGCCCTGTGAATGATCTTGGTCCATGAGTTACTCCATGTACCTCTTGAAAGAAATGTCTCAATGGGAGTTCAATGCAGTGCAAAAAAAACACAAACCACTATAATGAATGTCCTACATGATCCTCAAGAGTTCTACTTGTTCCATTTCTCCAGCTGGTGTTGACGTTTGTTCCGTCACTCCCCACAGCTAGTAGCTTCTTTGGGCCAATATTTTGATCACTCAAGAACATATGAATCGATGTACATACTGACTTAGCTGTTCCATCTTTGGGTACCACATACCCTTAAAAGTTATATTCCTGGTTCTGCAATGTTCTGTAATGTTCTTTCTGTGAAAAGCACCATCTTCTAATTTATCTTGAGTTAGGGTCACATCTTTTCGACCATCAAAATATAGAGAGATGTAACGTCGTCTTGATTCCAGCTTTCAGTCATTGCTTCTGAACGACGCTGGGCTCTTGTTCGTCTCCCTTTGTGTCTGTTAATAACGTTGGTACTATCGCTGTTGCTTATGAGGACCATATCCTTTAGGGTAGCAGTTGCTACTGCTGCAGCAGCCCTGTCAGATTTCAATCTCTCTAGCAAGAGTTCTCAGAGGAGTTCGCATCTTTTTTTTTTCCTTAGATAATGAATGGAGGAAGGAAAAACAAAGGAAAAAATAAGTCCATGTGACTAAAGGCATCCACCATTCATAAAATATTTATAACAACTGGATTTAAATTAAAGTGGATTAAATGTTTGTGGGAAGCAACTCCCAGGAAGTGAATTCCAGAGAGTAGTAGTTCTGGGGATAAATGAATTTTGATAAGCAGAGGTTCTGCACTGCGGGGGAGAGAGTGTGAGTTCATGAGCTCTCCCAGCTGCCCGAGTATTTCGGGAGAAAATGTGAAGGGGAGGCTCAATTGAAGCCAGTTCGCCAGAGCACTTACGGTAAGATATTGATAAAATAATGCTAAAGAAGCAACTTCTCTACGTACTGATAATGGAGGAAGGTCCTGCGTAATTGCAGGATTATTGATTAATCTAATGGCTTTATTTTGGATCTTGTCCAACTGCCTCAGTGCAACCGCTCCACATCCACTCCACAGTGGTGAACAGTATTCGATCTGAGAATGCACATGACTTTTTTATATTGTGTTGTATTGGTTGGGTTTACTTTCAGACCTGGGGATTCAGAATCCATTACCACTGATTCTTAATTTTCATAATCAAACATCTCTTCTAGTTCAATTGATTGTAGCTTCCGTTTCTAAGAACACATGTTCTCTGAAAGATCATTAACAAGAAGGTGCCAATCGACCCTCAGAAAAGTGGTGAAGCAGTTTTCTTGGAGGGGTAGTTTGGCTCAGGCGGGTAGCTATAAAGTCGTGCAGGACTTGAAAGAGAAGAAGAGAGGTGGGTGGGTGACAGATTAAAGAGAATTAGAAGAGAGGGGATGATGTGTCTGAACAGGTGGTGAAAGGATGGGAAAGCTGGTTGTGTGGGAAGTTGATGAGAAGCAAAGGAGAGGAGTGGAGATGTGTACGGTGATGGAGAGTGGTGGGGTGGAAGGCTGATGTGTAGTAAGATAGGGAGCATGGGACGTTTGAGGTAAACTAAGAAGAGAGAGGGCGTATGAAGGAAAATGGGAAGGAGGAGAAACGTGTGACTGGTTGCAAAAAAGGAAGATGTGAATGAGGGGGAGAGAATGAGGGGGAGAAAATGAGAGGACATGTGTGATGATGAGAGGAGAGGAGAGAATTATTTCTTTTTATGCGAGGAAGAAGGAACAAAGGGATACAGTCCCACAAGATTGTTCCCTCGAAGAAAAAAAAAAAAAAAGGAGCTTAGTTAAATTCAAGAATCGTTAATTTCGAGATACCTGCTCACATTTAAATGACCTGAGGCCATGGCCAGTACGAAATACATAGGAAGACAGTTCCAGAATGTACCTGTTGCTTCCATGAAGGCCTGAAACGATGAATTCTTGCATTAGGCTGTTAGTTTGCTGCCAGATTGGTTCTACGCACCCACTGTAGTAGTGGAGAGATGGGAACAAACAGTTCAGAGGAGCAGAGACCATTGAAGTCGCAAAAGAGCAGTGATAGAGATGCAACAGTGCATCAAAGAGACAGAGGGTTGAACGGAGCCAAAAATTCGAGGAGAGTTGCTGAGAAGAAACTCATTTAATTCCACCTTGATGAGAAAACCTGTATGTTGGAAGCCTCTCCACATTTCAGAGTTGTACTCGACACAAGGGCGAATAAAACCTCTATATAAAGTAAAATAACTGTGCAAGGACAAAGAAAGCACGAACTTAGCTTAACACGCCTAATTTCTACAAGAGAGGTAATATGATTTATGCAAGATATATCCCGAGAGAATGAAACCACAAGTATATTCAAAGATGATTAGGATTGAGTTGGATATTCTTAAAAGTTATAGAATACTCCCATGAAAAATTTTGCTGGGTCAAAAGATGTATGAACTGAGATTTTGATGCGTTTAAAACGAACAGATTAAATTTACCCCAATCAGAGATATGAACGAAGTCAGATATGTGTGCCATAGCCACATCCCATGCATATTTAAATAACCGTTGAGGTGGATGCTGCAAGAAGCAAAGGTAAGGTGATGGGTGGAGTCATAAACCTATCAGTGAATACTGTTAGATATACAGCTTAAAAGGTCATTGATGAATAGAACGAAGAGAGCAGATGATAGGAAAAAAATGTGGAGCACCACTACTTATAACTGGGAGAGAAAAACGGTGGCCATATACTACAGCAGCTAGAGAACGACCTGAAAAGAAGCTAGAGATGAAGGCGTTGACAGAAAGATAAAAACAGTAAGGAGGTCTGTTTGGAAATTTAATATGTATGCCAGACTCGATCAAAAGCCTTTGAGATGTCAAGTGCGATGGCAAAGCTTTCACCAGAGTTCCGAAGACAGGATGACCAAGAGTTTGAAAGGAAGGTGAGAAGATCGCCAGTGGAATATCCCTGGTAGAACCTATACCGGCGATCAGAAAGATTTGATAGGAAAGGTGCTTTACTTTTTTTTTTTAAATAAGAGACTCAAAAACGTTAAGAAATACAGGCTGTAAAAGCAATTGGACAATAGTTTGAGGCCCGGACATGGTCACCTTCTTTGTGATAGGCTGAATGAGAGGAAACTTTCAGTAAGAAGGAAACATACAAACTGACAGACAAAGGCGATAGAGTTTACCTAGGTAGGGTGTAAGCATAGAAGCACAGTTCTTGAGGACAATGGGAAGGTTGAGGTCAGTGACTGGGGAAGGTATAATCAACTGAAGAAATTTTCATGTCAATCATGAGGAACTCAGAGGAGGAAAATGATGATGTAACAGCACCGAAATAATCTAAGGTGGTATTGGAGGAGAGAGTCTGAACAAAGGAGTTCTACTTTCTCAGCAAAAGAAACATATACAGCAACATGCGAATGGAAAAGCGGAAGGAAGGACGATGAGGTAAAGTTAGTAGAAAGGTTTTTGGCAAAGTACCAGAAGGAGCGCGAATAGTTGGAGTTAGGAAATTCAGAGCATTTAGTACTAATGAGAATATTCTTAGTAGAGTGGAGAACACACGTAGCATGGTTCTCTGCAGAGACATAATAAAGATGAGATTCAGGAGTCAGTTGGCGCCGGTACCTTTTGTAAACCTTCTCCTTGTTGTGGAAAGCATTAAAATAAGCGTGTTTAAAACTTTTTTTTTTTTTTCATTCGTCACAGGATAAGAGAATGGAAAGTATACTTCCATGTCAAGATGGCTCTCGGGAACCAATAATCAATCCAGGGAAAATTTTAAAAAAGTACTTCCTGTGGGCCTGCCTCCCACTCAGCAACTCCAAAAAATATAACGGGTTTTACTGAAGCAATTGGACAGGTTGTGATCAAAGGAGCCCATCGGATAGGAAAGATTAACAGAGAAAGCGGAAGGATTAGTTGTAAGAAAGAGGTCATGTTTGTTCGAATTCTCACCAAGGCATTCAGGGATACAGGAAGGGTACTGTACAGGCTGCTCTATGTCAATAAGAATGGAAAAGACGTGGGGTTGTTCACCAGCTGAATCAGTGAATGGAGAGGAGACCCAAAGATGTTTATGAACACTGAAATCATCTTGAAGTGAGATTTTTGAGAACGGAGAAATTGACAGGACTTGTTCCATCATAGAAGTAACGTAATCGCACAAAAAATCATAATCGGTACCATTAGGCGATAAGCACACAGCACATATATATTAAGTCAGAGAATGACGGGGTAATCGAAGCCAGTGAGTAGAAAATTCAGAAGATTCCATTTCAGAAACGTGAGGAAGAGATATATCGTTACGTATATACACTACAGCTACCCTTGGTTTTAAAGTGAGTATAAGTAGGAGAAGGATGTAGAGAAGGGTTTGCTATCAGACAGTTGAGTCTCAATGAGGAAGAGATGGTGTGGCTTAGAGGGAAAAAACTGCTGTTCAACAGAGAGGAAAATACAAGAAAGGCCACGAATATTGCTGATGTGAATACGGAATGAGTTAGACACTGGTTCCATGCATCTCACTTGGTCGTCACAGGGAGAGGGATGGAATGTGGGAAATTTCATGGTCACCTCCTCCCCCCCGGGGAGATCCGGAGGCTGGGTGTTTAGACGCCATTTTTTCTGTAGTTTGATTTTGACAGTCAGAGGAAAACGAATATAAGAGTATGCTGGTCTACTCTCTTTGTTACAGAAACACTGAAAAAAAAATCAGCAAAGGAGGATGGTCAAAAGCTAGTCTCGAGGGCTAATGAAACTGGGTTTCCAGATCTCTCTGTCACCAGCCATACATCCAACTTGTGACCAACGCCCTGCTTGACAGGTGCTACACTCTACTCCTAGTGTGAGAGATAAAGGTCAGGTGAGGAGGCGCCAGAGGGAGGAGAACGGGAAAAAGACGTATGAATAAAGTACAGGAAAGAGTGAGACGTGTGACAGGCGAGAGAGGGGAGGATGGAGGCTATATAGAGTGGAAGAAAGGGGACTCGGGAGGAGGGGCGTGTGTGTTTGAACGAAAAAAGGGGAGGATGCAAGTGAAACTGGGATGAGGGTAAGTGAGGCAGGAGATGGAGAGAGGGAAAGAAGAACGAGTGGAAAAGTGGAGAGGAAGGGTATGTTCAAGGAAGGGTGAGCGGGAAAGGGTCCCAAGGGGAGAGGAGACTGCGTTTGAGATGATAGGTGTGAGGTATGGTCCAGCTACACGCCAGGAAGGGGAATGCAGACATAATACTTCCTTGCTTTTTACGTCTCAGGGCTTCACGGGATTTCAGAGAGAGAGAGAGAGAGAGAGACTATGATTACAAGAGGAAAGTGGGACAGATTGGCTCAGAGAGACAGACATAAAAGGAGATACCGCAGAGTCGGAGCAAGGGCTCAAAGACGGTAAGAAAGAAAAAGAAAACATTAGGGCGACGTTAAAAGATATGTTAAAAGATAGGGACACAGTAGCCTACATAATGTATCATTGTAACACAATATGCCTGAACCAATGAGGGAATGATATAGATAGGTGTGAAAAAGTAGGGAAAGTGGTGAGAGAAAGATACACAACAAACAGGGACACTTGGAGTGAATACACAGGCTGACACTAAAGGACAGAGACAGCTAACCTTACAGAAACAGAGAAAGACACAGAAAAGCAGCCAAAGAAAAAAAGAGACTTTTAACTATATAAAGGTAGAAGGAGAAAACCAGAAAGCCTGTTTAATTAATCAGCCAATCGAGTAAGCTTACAGAAACAGAGAAAGACAGAGGAAAGCAGCCAGAGAGAGAGAAAAATAAAAGACTTTTAACTATTTGAAGATAGAAGAGGAAAAACAGATAGGCTGTTTGATCAATCAGCCAATCGAGTAAAAATTTTCCGAGAGCAAGTGTGTGGTCTCACTGCTGTGTGATTGTGGCAATCAGCTTCTGAATAAAAGTTTGTAAACGTCAACCACGCTTGTAATGACAGAGTACTGTCACCAGAAAATCATTCACAACATTTGTGAAAAATTATGGCTTATCATCTTGTGGGGGTGTACAGGAAAAATAGTGTAATTGCTCAAACAGTTTTCCAGTATCATCGTAATCTTGATCACAAAACGCTCTCTCTCTCTCTCTCTCTCTCTCTCTCTCTCTCTCTCTCTCTCTCTCTCACACACACACACACACACACACACACACACACACACACACACAAGGAACACAAAATGTATGTACACAGTGTGTTTAGTTACACACACACACACACACACACACACACACACACACACACACACACACACACAACACACACACACACACACACACACACACACGCAAGATATAGATAGATAGATAGATAGACTGATGGATAGATAGATAGATATACTGGTATATACTAAAGAACACTCACAAAAACACGTACACCTGCATAAAAGTACACACACATACGTGTCCACTCTGTCTTACACATGCACACAGGCAAGTTTTCCAGCAGGGTTCACCTTGAGGTGAGCCCCATTACACCCCACCGCTCTCACTCCAGTGTGTCCTTCCTATTACTTGTAACATTACCCGCCCAACCACACAACTTTCCAACCTGCATCACTTACCTTCCCAACCAAGCACTCTATTTTACCTCAGCTAGCCTCTCTGAGCAGTACCACACCTGCACAGGTGATTGACAAGTAAACCCAGGTAGGAAGTAAAGAAAGACATGAAATAAAAGTATGGGAGGGCCGGAAAATGAATGGAGTCTAAGATGATGTGATAAAAATAAAATTGTATAATGGATAAATTTAGGATGAAATACGAGTATAAGAATAAGAACGAGAAAGGTTGAGCGGAGCCAAGTTATAATGATTGAAATAAAGGGATAAAATAGGAAGTACGTGGTAGTTAAAAATTAATATATAGCACTAGCCAAAAATTGCAGATAATAATAATACTAATACTAATAATGATGATGATGATAAACATGTAATAGGCGTACACACTGAAAATCTGGAACGTATTTGAGCGAGCGAGCGAGCAGTCAGACAGTGATGAATACCGTCTCATGAGGTTCATCATCTTCCCCTGATTTCCTGACCTGAAAATGCTAAAAAGAACTTATTAGGTTACACCAAAAATATTCCCTCACACTTCCTAAAACAAATACTCCTCTTGTATTAATTTTAGGTCTATAATAATGACTTTGCTTTTAGCTCACTCACAAAACTTACTTTCACCAAATCTCACGGTGTGCTCCGATTCGAATCAGAAATCAGGAATTCAGAGTTCTTTTGTCGATCATGGTATTGTATTAGTTTGACTCGGATTCAATCAAAAATTTCAAAAAAAAAAAAAAAAAGCCAAACATAAGGTATTATTGGTTTTGAAAAGGCAAAATCTGGTTGCTCTCAGCAATCGTCGGAAAATACTGCTGCGTTACTCATGCAGCCTTAGACCGTTACTTCATGCGCAGCTGGCTGTTACGCTAAGCTGCCTTATAAAAAATTGTTTCCTCACATTACGGAGAAACTATTGGGAATTACGGGTTGTCGATGAAATGAAAATAATTGAGGATTTTTATACGATTTCCAAATTGATGTATATGTTTCTTGTAACTTCAAAATTGCCTGAGACATCCAAAAAAGTTTGCTACTGTATTACAAAGTTTTCCTCCCGACCCTTCAACCCATTTGTTGCTGATGCGATAAGTCTTTCTCTCGGGTACATATGTCGGGGGTCCTTGTGACTAAATTTGGTGTTGGGGCGAGCGAAACGAGAGAGAACAATAAAAAGCATATGCTATTGCAACACTCCATCTAACCAAGCACACACACCCCACCTCCCTGCACACGTAACCAAACGCTTATCTGCCCTCAACCCCCCAGTTTTTTCTCTTAAAGGTGGATGTAAGGAGAATGCCTTGAGGACACATAACCTGGGCCCTTCAGATTCTTTCCATAGGTCACATTGAAATCTCTGGAATGTTTAAATTCCTCATTATTAGAAGAAAAATAATAAAATAAAACACAGCATTCTGTCCATCAAAAGGCACCAGTTCACTATAAGACACATAACTTTTTAAAATTTCATGACTCAATAGTGAATACTTTCTGAGCTCTGGTCCAGAAACGAAATCTCTATGAACGGCCAGCCGCCATGCCTACCTGCCACCCAGCCCAACGGATGGACTGTCATAAAAGACTTTGTATTTACTTGTAGTGGAGTTTTATATATATTAGACTTGTGGACGAGCGGTTATTATACTTGAGTAGCTTCGTGAGTAGATAATCTTCTTTCCCATTTGTCATGTAGTGACAGGAGAGGTAAAGAATAGTATGGGACTATTTTTATTTGTCTTGGAAATATTAACAAAGTCTCTCACACAGAGCGGAGTATAAAGTAGAGTCCCGCTAGCTATCTCTCTGTCTCGCTCTCTCTGTCTCTCTCTCAAGTTGCTAAGCCCTTCTCCCTGCGACCTGTCTGTTCTATGGCTAGCTTCTTTCTGCCCTCTCTTTCTTAAATTCTGGTGAAACAGGAGACGTATCACGTGTGTTCCTTGTGGGTGGAAAGTTCTAGAAGCCTGTGTGTGAGTATGTGTGTATGTGTGTGTATGGTCACTAGGCGCTGTCGTGTGCCTATAAAGCATTCCTTGAGTTAAGAGTGTGTAAGCATGTTTAGCTTTGCTCGATTCTCGTAGATACAATACCTTCTCATCATCTGACTCCCTGCTTCTATCTGTCTCTCTATCTATCTATCTATTATGATTTGTAATTATAATATGGAGTCCTAACATATTGCTCGGTCACGCGAAAATGGCGTACCATCGACAGTTAATAGTTATAACATATTAATACATATTATATACACATTATAATGAACTTATAAGCTAATTAATTGAAATACATAATATTGTAAAAGTAACATAATCGTATGAATATTGTATACATATAATATTTATAGTAAATAGTGATTATTTAGTAATATTACATTTTAAACAAGTTGTATACATAATTGAATAAATGCATTAAAGTAAATTATTTAACTGTAATACAGTATGTACTTGGGTTATTGTAGTGAAATGCATAATTGTGTTGGCCTTATGACTGTAGTTACATTTTGTTAATGCAACTGTTACATAAGTGTCTTGGCCTTATAATTGTAGTTAAAGTTACATAAATGTTACATCTTGTTAATGCAACTGTTAATTGGCAAAGTGTAACAAAATACAATAGTTTGTCGTTACATAATTGTTATATATCGTTTGTAGTTACATAATTGTAGTTAAAGTTACATAAAAGTTACATCTTGTTAATGCAACTGTTACATAAATGGTACATATTGTTTGTAGTTACATAATTGTAGCAAGTGTAACATAATGCAATCGTTTGTCGTTACATAATTGTTACATATCGTTTGTAGTTACATAATTGTAATAAGTGTAACATAATGCAATCGTTTGTCGTTACATAATTGTTACATATCGTTTGTAGTTACATAATTGTAGTTAAAGTTACATAAAAGTTACATCTTGTTAATGCAACTGTTACATAAATGGTACATATTGTTTGTAGTTACATAATTGTAGCAAGTGTAACATAATGCAATCGTCTGTCGTTACATAATTGTTACATATCGTTTGTAGTTACATAACTGTAGCAAGTGTAACATAATGCAATCGTTCGTCGTTACATAATTATAATATGGAGTTACATAATTGTTACATATCGTTTGTAGTTACATAACTGTAGCAAGTGTAACATAATGCAATCGTTTGTCGTTACATAATTATAATATGGAGTTACATAATTGTTACATATCGTTTGTAGTTACATAATTGTAATAATTGCAGTCCTGACATATGAATCCGGTCATGCTGCGGTCGATGGTAGTGATGATGTGCCATGCCACTTGCTTGTGGAGACAACAATTTGCTTTTTTGTTTGTAGTTTATGCGGTATTTTGGCATATGTAGTAACACTTACACTTATTTCCATTTGTTTGGTATGTAATCTTACTCTATTTCTCTCGTTTTTCTTTCTTACTTTTTCTTTCTTTCTTTTTTGTTTTTTTGTTTTTTGTTTTTTTGTATGTATTGATTTTCTATAGTTTGTTTTTCTTCGCTTGTGTACGCTTTTTCTATGTTGTTCATGGTTGCATAATTACTGGCTAATTTCCTTGGGATACTTTTTTAAAGTTTAGTTTATATTGCTCAGATATTACTGAAAATGATATAATATAGTCCCATATTTTGTTATTTTATGTAAAAAAAAAATATATATATACTATATACAGTATTAACTATATACACTGACTTGTTGTTCACTTGTACCTACCGTGGGTAATATATGTGTCAGCACTGTGTGGAAATCATTGTCTTCACGATTGTATTGAAGATGTTCACTCTTGCTAACTTCATTTGTGTTGGCCATTTTTTTTTTCTCTAGTTTACCTTGTAACTTAATTTGTCTGTTTCCACTAGGTAGCTTTAATTAATAAATGTTTAATACAGTTCTTTTAATCGCTCACTGAGTAACTGTGATGGAATATTTTCTTGATCACTTTGTAGATATAATAATGTATAGATGTACGTATGAAACACGTATTTTATGTAGGTATAAATGGTAACACTCCTTGGTGGTAAATAAATGGTATAATAAATGAATGAATATATACAGTGTAGAATATTTATTGTTGGTGATTATTTAGTGTTTGAGTTATGCAGATAACTGAAGTAAGTATGTGTATTTAAGCTGTAACTCTACAGCACGTTTTATATGTTTGTGCAGAAGCTTATTGTCTATCACTGTGTATTGTATAAATGAAGTAACTATGTAACTCACTAATTTTTACCGTGGTGGGAATGGTGTTAGTGATGGTGCAGGTGGTGAGTTAACTGACGTGGCGTCTTTTCAGCAAGCACGCATGATGATGTCGACTTCCCACACTGGTAGCTGTTGTGAGTAAATGAGTAGCGATGAGTAACTTGAGTGAAGACGAGTGAGTAAGATGAGTTGTGAATATGGACTTGGTATTTGCTTCGTCGTCTTGACCTCTTGACTCCTGCGTCAGCAGTGGGGATTGGGTGGATGTAGCAGAGAGAGGAGGGTGAGGTCTGGTGGTTATGAGTTATGAGTCGTGTCTCATACTTCGTTTGTTTGTTCCGTTTTTCTTTGTCGATGTTTTCACGGTCCTTTTCTCTTGTGATTTACTCGTTGTGGGATGAAGACTGCCGCTACTTGTAGGTGCGTGTAGAAGATTATACAGACGACTCGTAGAGTTGTTACTTGTAGTTGATTGTAGATGGTTGTAGTTCGTTGGTTCGTCGTAGAAATTTCAAGATTGTTTGTATCAGTACTTTGTTAAACTACTGGCAAGACGTCGTGTGATCACTTCTACATCAGCGTGATGATCGTGGAGACGGAGGGGGGGTTGGAGAGAACTGTCAGGAGCTGTTTGTAAGTTGTTGGTTGTGAGAGGTATTTTTTTGTTTTCAATCTTGGTATTTTGTAGGAATTCACTGTTGATTCGTAGACGAGGTTCGTATACGTTCGCTGCTACCAAATGTCATAAAAAAGACTTTGTAGTTACTTGTAGTGGAGTTTTATATATATTAGACTTGTGGACTAGCGGTTATTATACTTGAGTAGCTTCGTGAGTAGATAATCTTCTTTCCCATTTGTCATGTAGTGACAGGAGAGGTAAAGAATAGTATGGGACTATTTTTATTTGTCTTGGAAATATTAACAAAGTCTCTCACACAGAGCGGAGTATAAAGTAGAGTCCCGCTAGCTATCTCTCTGTCTCGCTCTCTCTGTCTCTCTCTCAAGTTGCTAAGCCCTTCTCCCTGCGACCTGTCTGTTCTATGGCTAGCTTCTTTCTGCCCTCTCTTTCCTAAATTCTGGTGAAACAGGAGACGTATCACGTGTGTTCCTTGTGAGTGGAAAGTTCTAGAAGCCTGTGTGTGAGTATGTGTGTATGTGTGTGTATGGTCACTAGGCGCTGTCCTGTGCCTATAAAGCATTCCTTGAGTTAAGAGTGTGTAAGCATGTTTAGCATTGCTCGATTCTCGTAGACACAATACCTTATCATCTGACTCCCTGCTTCTATCTGTCTCTCTATCTATCTATCTATTATGATTTGTAATTATAATATGGAGTCCTAACAGGACATCTATTGATTCCAGTGATGACAACACCCTCCTCTGACTTTGTTAGGTGGAGGGTAATAACAACAACAACAACAACTATACTACTACTGCTACTACTACTACTACTACTACTACTACTACTAATAATAATAATAACAATAATAACAATAATAATAATAACCATCCATCCATCCATCATCCAATCCTACATTGCCCCAAGAGGAGCGTAGGAGCCTGGGGCTAGGCAGTTGGTCTCGACATTTAAGATGAGAGTGACCAGCCTCACTCATGCCTGAGTGGTAATACATGAGCAATGAACCTCAATCACCCCTTAGAAATAAACCTTCACCGGCTCAATCCGACTGGAGCGCAATAATCACCCACTAAACCACCAGGTGCCAAAATTTGTTTATATGGTTACCACCCAGAATAGTAAATGGTTTCCTGGTGTACAGGAAACCATTGGCTTGTCACTCAGTGTAGAGTCACCCACAGGCAGAAGGAAAAGGAAAGAATGAAGGAAAGAAAGACAGAAGAGGGAGTGTAAAGTCATCCGTAGGCAGAAGGACGAGGAAAGAATGAAGGATAGAAAGACAGAAGAGGATGGAAGGAAAGAAGGATGAAAGAGAGGAAAGGGCAAACACCCGAGAGCAGCAATAGATCGAGTGAGTGGATGGTGAGCGCCCCCACCTACCACAAATAATAATAACAATAATAATAATAATAATAATAATAATAATAATAATAATAACAATATTAATAATAATAATAATAATGAAGATGATGATGATGATGATGATGATGATGATAATACCTAAAATTCTGAAATTCTTGAAGCAATATTCAAAGAACTCCACATTCCAAATGATAATCTCACATTCCAGACCAGAATGACAAATAAAATCATACTTGTGCATCAGATAAATTATGGTGTAGTCTTTGAAATATACACAGTACAAAGAGTGTTTGTGGTAAATAGTACATTATTAATAATACATCATAAACTGAATGTGCAGAGGTAAGTGTCATGATTTTTGTTCTATCCAAGATCTACTGTATATATGTGAGAGTGTACAATTTCACATCAACCATTATATTTGGAAAGCTACTAAGTCTTGGTAAACTCTGTACACAGAAACGAGCATCATCAAAGTGAAACTATTGATCATGTTTATGGTCTTTACTGAGGACTGTGTAATGACCATTTGCAGTTTGTCATAATTACCGTTATGAAAACTTAAAAAGTAGACACTCTTACGATTTAAAAAATCATTGTAGACCTAAAATTAAGAGCCTTTTGGTACGACTCAGACTTTTTTACGGATTTTGACCTTTGACGTTTAGATCAAGGTCAAGGCCATTCATACTGGATAAAATAATCTTGCTCACCCATGACCCACTACATTTCCACCGCGTTTGGTCAAAAATGGCTAATTTCTTTCCGATTTAGGACTTTCGAGCATAGGGGGGCCTTTTTGATTTTCCTCAGTATTTCAAAAAGTATTTGTCAGGTCTCGGTATCAATACTTAGGGTGCTAGTACTGTAACGTTGAGGACTACATACTGGAGCATTTACAGAGCAATCGATTCAATAGATTTTGTTGCACAGGAGGGCAAAAAGTGAAAAAAAAAAGTAGATGGCGCTAGTGCTAAGAAGATAAATGAGCCAAAAGTAGTCTGCAACCAAGATACGAGTACATCACTCCGAAAATTTCAGGTCTTTATCTCGAAAGGTTTTGGAATGCCAGCCTTCTAGATCTTTCTCCTCACCCCAAAAAACTAATATCTACAATATCAATCAGAACTCTACAGAATGTGGAGTTCTTACTAATAATTACAGTAATCTGTATTACAATGATCAGGTTCCTGTATGTTTGTTGGTTTGTTAGTCTGTTACCGGAACACAATAAAACTGCAGGATTGTAGCGCAATATTTGTTAGAACAAGGTACAGCTAGAATGATCTAACCTGAAAAATAAAACGATTTCCAGTCCAGTCGGGCCATCGGTTACCGAGTTGTCTCATTCCTGACCTTTTGAAATCGAGCAAAGGCTGTCGAAGGTGGCGTTTAGGCGAATCACTTTTTTTGAGGGCACTGAAGTTACCGTAACACTGCCTTTCCACATGAATGGAAAGGCCGCCGAAGGCGGCCTTCAAGCCTGTAATATTAATAATAATAATAATAATAATAATAGTAATAATAATAATAATAAAATAATAATAATAATAATAACGGTAATTAAATAATGATAATAACTCCAATAATAATAATAATAATAATAATAATAATAATAACAATAATTTAATAATGATAATAATAATGCCAATAATAATAATGATAATAATGATAATAATAATAATGATAATAATAATAATAATAAATAATGATAATAATAATGATTTAATAATGGTAATAATAATGCCAATAATAATAATAAAATAATAATAATAATAATAATAATAATAAGAAGAAGAAGAATACAAAAAAGAATAATGATCATAACAATAATAGTAATGATAATAATCCATCCATCCATCCATCCATCCATCCATCATCCAATCCTGTGCTGCCCATGAAGAGCGTAGGAGCCCGGGGCTAGGCAAGTTGATCCTAACATTTAAGATGAGAGTGACAACCTCACTCAACCCTGAGTGGCATTACATGAACAATAAACCCCAGCCGCTCTTTGAATATAAACCTGCATTGGCTCAAACCGATTGGAGAGCCTTAGTTACCCATTAAACCACCAGGCGCCATAATCTGGTTATATGGTTACCACCCAGTATAGTAAATGGTTTCCTGGTGTACAGGAAACCATTTGGTTTGTCACTCAGTGTAGAGTCACCCGGAGACAGAAGAAAGAGGAAAGAATGAAGGAAAGAAAGACAGAAGAGGAAGTAATATATAAATAAATAATTGCGTGTGAAATCAGAAAAGGAATAAATATCATTGATATTAAAGAGAAGGCAGAGCTGAAACTTTAATGAAACAAGTTGGAGATACGTGGACACTCAGGTGGGGGGAAGAGAAAGCAGGAAATCAGATGGCGTAACAACTGTGGGAGCAAAGCAAGATAATGGTACAAGTAGGAGAAGTGAAAGTTGAAGGAAGTTTACATTTTGCGAAGCAAAACTGAAAGGAAATGAAATTCGGAGAAATAATAACTAAGGAGGAATGAGCACTGGAACTTAGGAAGAAAATATTGGGAAGAGATGAAATTTGAGGCGGAAGAAGGAGAAAGCAATATTCCCGAGTACCTATTTTACCTGTTTGTGAAGAAAACTGAAATAGCCAAAACCATTATGCTCATCATGAAGCAGCGTCTTTATTTACTAGCAGTTCCAGTTTTGTTATATTCAAGGTGAAATCAAATGGTTTGTAACCATCTCTCTTCCGCTGATCCACCGCCGGATTAAGGGGGGGGGGCCCAAGGGGCCCGGGCCCTGGGCCACCCACCAAGAGGGGGCCTCCCACCAGAGCAACTTGTGTTCGTTTCATTTCGTGTGTATGCATTACATATTACAGCATTGGATGAATAGTCCCCGTTCAGTATTTCCCAACTAAAAGTGTCCTATTTATATATTAGGATTTAGGTTACCAGTCTGTGGTGTATGCCATTGGGGGAGTTGGAAAGGGGTCTCCCTTCCAAGCGGGTCCCGGGCCTCCCACATGCTTAATCTAGCCGTGCGCTGATCATATGTCTTTTAAGTCCAAGTTTCCGTAAGGCAAATTTAACTTTCCTTTGCATCTATTTTCCTTCTTCTTCTTCTTCTTCGTCTCTCTCTCTCTCTCTCTCTCTCTCTCTCTCTCTCTCTCTCTCTCTCTCTCTCTCTCTTTTCCACTGATCATATATCTTTTACGTCCAAGTTTCCATAAGTCAAATTTAACTTTCTCTTGCATCTATTTTCCTTCTTCTTCTTCTTCTTCTTCTTCTTCTTCTTCTCTCTCTCTTTCTCTCTCTCTCTCTCTCTCTCTCTCTCTCTCTCTCTCTCTCTCTCTCTCTCTCTCTCTCTCTTACTTTTTTCGGTACACCTTTTTGTTCTTGTGCAAGCTCCACTGGGCCTCTTAGGTACATAAGGTCGAGTAAATTTGTTTTGCCTTCTTTTTGCTTCCTGTTGGTTTTGTGTTGTTTGGGGGTGTTGGGCTGGGTGTGTTACGGAGGCAAGGGAGTAGAAAGGTTCACGAATGTGTGTGGGGAAGTAGGTGTAGGAAGTTGATTGGTTGATTGATTGATTGATTGTGTGTGTGTGTGTGTGTGTGTGTGTGTGTGTGTGTGTGTGTGTGTGTGTGTGTGTGTTGAGTTTTGGCGTAGTGAGGAGTTATGAGGAAAGTGAGGACAATCAAAGTGTAGGTGAAATTAGTCGCCGGTGAAAGTGCCGATGTGGGTGGTGAGGGGGGAGGTTGGAAGAGTGATGCTTACTGGAAGCTGGTGGGACAATGGGATGATAGAATTGATGATGAGCTAGATTTAAGGATGATAGTAATTGGCGAGGGCTAAACTTTGAGGGAAGTGAAGTACTGGTTGAGGAGGTGGGTGTGTTGTAGGTAGTGAGGTTTCTGTA
>NC_137053.1:21665504-21715504 GCF_032717465.1 Coenobita brevimanus | reverse complement strand
ACAACCCCATCCATGTATATATTAAACAGCCATGGAGACATCACACAACCCTGTTTCAGTCCCACATTGAGATCAAAGAACTCACTCAGCTCACCATCCACTCGCACCGCAGCCCTAGCTCCCTCATACATACTCTTCACAGCACTCAACAATTTCCCCTCCACTCCATATATTCTTAATACCTTCCACATACCTTGCCTATCTATTCTGTCATAAGCTTTCTCCAAGTCCATGAAGGCAGCATACACTTTCCTTCCCTTCTCTAGATACTTCTCCACTAAACATCTTAGAACAAATATCTAATTTACACACCCTTTTCCCTTCCTAAATCCCCCTTGTTCTTCTCCAACTAGCTACTCTGTCATATGCCTAACCCTATCTATGAGTATTCTACCATATATTTAACCAGTCACACTAAGTAGGCAAATACCCCTATGGTTACCACATACTTCTCTCTCCCCTTTACCTTTGTATAAAGGAACAATTATACCTGATTTCCAGTCCTCTGGAACCCTTCCCTCTTCCCAAGCCAATCTACACAATTTCCATATCCACTCCACAACAATCTCACCTCCATACCTAAGCATTTCACCACACACTCCTTTAATTCCTGGGGCCTTTCCCAACTTAATCTTCTTCATCGCTTCCACTACTTCCGCCCTACTGATCTCTTCCTCCCTCCTCTCATCTCTTCTTCTCCCAGCCATTCCCCAACCACTTATACTCGCACTGCTCTCACTCTCTACATTCAACAAATCCTCAAAGTGCTCCTTCCATCTCCTCAGTTTCTCTCTCTTCTCCACCAACAATCTATTATTCCTATTTTTCACTCCCCTACTATTTCCCCTTTCACACTGCCTTACTTTCTTTACCTCCTTCCAAAACAATTTCTTACTCTCCCTCCATTTCACACTCAGATTCCTCCCAAACTCTTCATCCACTTTATTTTTACTCTCCTTCACCAGTCTCTTAACCTCCCTTCTCCTGCTCACATATACCTCTCTCTTCTCTCTCTCATCTTCTCCCCTACCTCTACTCGCTAACCATTCACTATATGCCTTCTTCTTTTGTTCCACAGCTCGTTTCACCTCATCATTCCACCATGCTGTCCCTTGCACACCCTTGCATCTCCTCCTCACTCCACAAACCGCCTCAAACGCTGCGCCTATCTTTTCCGTGAATATCTTACATACGTCTTCCACCCCTTCCATCTGCTCTAGCTCATACCTTCCCAATCTTTCTTCCACTATGCTCTTATACTCTGTCATTTTCTCACTATCTTGCAATTTCTCCACTCTTCTCACAGGAGTTGCTTCCTCCTGTCTTCCCCTTCGTCTCCTCAACCACTTTCTTTGCAGCTCTACCTTGGCCATCACTAAGTGATGGTCCGAGACTCCATTCCCCCACCCTCTCCACACTCTTGCATCCAACACTTGTCTTCTCATTCGCTCATCCACACACACGTAGTCTATCATTGCCTTTCGTTCAACAAGTTCACCATCCATCCTCCTCATTACTCTCCATGTGTACCGGTGGATCATCTTATGCCGAAAGTAGGTGTTGGCTATTGCCAACCCCTTTCCAGCACAGATGTCCACCAAAGCACTTCCATTCCCATCTGCGTCAGCTGGCACACCCCACTGACCAACCACTCCATCCACTCGTACATTCCCAACTTCGCCATTCATGTCTCCAATCAACAGCACTCTCTCGCTCCTCTCAAACTTGTCCATACACGCTTCTACACTCGCCCAAAACTCATCTTTCACTCTTGCCACTCGATCCTCTGTCGGGGCATACACACATACAATCGCCCACGCTTGTATACCTACTTTCATCCTCACCCATACAATCCTTGCACCCACTGTTCCATACTCTATTATATTCTCCTTCCACTTCTTGCTTATCATCAGACATACTTCCTCTCTTGCCCTCTCAGTTTCATTGACTCCCGCACATACAGTATACCTAAACCATATTCCCATTCTCTCAGCCTTTCACTTTCCCATTTAGTTTCAGTCAATCCACATATATCCACTTTTGCATCCTCAAGCACCTGAACAATCTCTCTCTCTTTCACTTCATCATTCACTCCTCTCACATTCCACGTTCCCACCCTAAGAATGTCCTTTGTCCGTTCCTTAGTCGTCAACGTATGGTCCGTCCGGGTCCGAGGCGCTTTATTTGCTTTTTTAGTTAGTTCTTTTTACGGGGTGGGGCACTAACCCACCACCAACCCTTTTAGTCGCCTTGTACGACAAGCAGAGATACTAGGGGAGTATTCTTGAAACCTCCCCGACCCCCAGGGGAGGGTAGAAGTGCCACTGCTATTGACATCTATTATTAGTGTAATTCTTATATGGATTTAACTGCCCCTAGGTAAAATGTAGTTGGGGTACAATAGGAAAGCCACAACTATAACCTTTCTTACGGCCCCCAGTTTACGATCCCCCAGAAAGCTGGAGCCGGCACTGTTCCTTGATATTAATCTTTAGTTTCTCTTTTTTTTTCTCCTTCTCATCATTCACATCATATCTTTTCTCCGTCTTCTTCTTCTTCTTCCTCTTGTTTTTCCTCCTTCTCCTTCTTCTCCACTTCCTCCTCTTCCTTCTCCTCCTCATCATCATACCATTCTCGTTCATCACTTTCCATTGTGTGCTTCATTCTCCACCTACACGCCTTACTTATTCTCACATATCATCATCTTCCCTTCTCTTTTTCATTTTTCTCCTTCTTGCCATCTACATCAGCATCCTCTTCATTACTATCTGCTTCTCTACCCTTCCACTTCTTTAAGCATCTCCATCTTCCTCCTCTTTCTTCCTTTCCTGCTTTCTTTCTTCCTCCCCATTACTTTTTCACCTCTCTTCTTATCCATCCATCCATCCATCCTCCTCCTCCTCCTTCTCCATCTTCTCCTCCTCCTCAGCATTCTGTTTCTCTTCTTTTGTTTCTTTTTTTTTTTTTTTTTTTTGTTTATGTGCTCGAAGCTGGGCATTGGCTTCACGGCCTGCTCCCAAGGCCCAGTAGTCCTACTACATATTATATACACCTCTACATGTCACCACTTCGGCGCTAACACCCACCGTCCATATTGAATACATACAAGGGCTGTGTCATACAGGACTGGTGTATTGATATGAGCGAGGGTATTTTTACGACATATCGGCGGGTCTTCTGGTACATCGGTAAAGTCTACTTTACATGAAATTCAAATCCTTAAACTGTTCCCTGCCCCAGAGGGGATTTGAACCTGGGTCCAGTAGGACTGCCTGAGACATCTCTACCGAATGAGCCACCGCCTTCTCCTCTTCTTTCGTTTACTTCCTCTGATCTGTTATCAAACCTTCTTTCCCTTTCATTTGCTCTCCTTTTCCACCTACTGCTCTCTCTCCTCACACCCTTCATCATCTTTATTCTCTTTCCTCCTTATTTTTTCCTTTCCTTTTCCTTTCGACACTATTCTTCTACTTTTCTTCCCTTCTGGTTCTCCCTTTAATCTTGTCCTCCTTAACCTCTTTCCGACCTTCCCTCTTCTCACCTTCTTTCTCCTCCTCCAACTCCTCCTCACCTCCTCCCAATCACAACAGCAAATACTCGTATTATCAACACATGCAGATATTGTTCGGCGTACCTCACACTTCAGTGATTGTGACGAAAACACAGAATTGAACGAGAGAGAGAGAGAGAGAGAGAGAGAGAGAGAGAGAGAGAGAGAGAGAGAGAGAGAGAGAGAGAGAGAGAGAGAGAGAGAGAGAGAGAGAGAGACAGACAGACAGACAGACAGACAGACAGAAGGAACCAGAAATCGAAGATAGGAGGAAGAGGAGGAAGAGAGAGAAAAGGAGACAGAGGAAGCAAGGAAGAGAATGAGGCATAGGATAGGAAACAAGAAAAAGTAAAGAAAAACTATGCATTGACAAGTGTAGAGTGAAAGACAAAACACAAATGAAACAAATAATGTGAATGAAGAAGAGAGACACAGAAACAATCAAAATACGACATACGGAGGGTAGACGACATAGCAGTGAAAAGGGCAAAACGTAGAAGAAAGAGAATCTGAGTGAGAAATATATGGACTGGGAGATGATGAGTGAGAAAATTAGATAAATAAATAGAGTAAGAAAACAGGGCTCTAGAGAAAGACATAAAACATGGGTAAAGAATGCTGGTGAGGAACAAAGAAATAGGCGAAGGGAAAAATAAAGATCAGAGGACAACAGTTGCTGGAGGCAAAAAACAAAACAGGAAAAAAATGAAACGAGTATGAGAGAATAGTGTAGGGGAAATAAAAATTAGAAAGAGAGAGAAAGACAGCGAAAATGAAAACACAATTGGGGGCAGAGAGAGAGGCAGATTAGGGCAATGAATACGAGAGAAGAACATGGAAGTGACAAAAGACAAAGAATTGTTACTGAACGAGAAAAGGAGAGAGAGAGAGAGAGAGAGAGAGAGAGAGAGAGAGAGAGAGAGAGAGAGCAATAAGAAAATCCAGGGGGGAGAAAAAAAGGAAGGGAGGATGGAAGGTGAGTCTAGAGGTGTGGTAAAGTAACAGAGTATCTGAACACTGTTACCGTTGGCATAGCAGACTTTGATCTAGAGTTTTTTTGTTTTGTTTTTCTGATCAGTTCATGCTGTCTGCATTGTAACTTTAGTATTCGTCTTAGACTTACTGATTTATAAGTTTTAAATACCATGACACGCATTATCAGATTAAGGTGATGTAAGCAAAAGATATCGCTCCAACCCTTTAGATTTTACTCTTTGGTTTAGTAGGATTCCTCACTGTTGAACAAAATCACCTTTAATTAGAGGGAATTTAATACCATAAGTAGTTTTGTTCAAGAGTTTAGGGCAAGATATCCATTAGCTCTTTGACTGATGACAAACATCGTCTGGAGTTAGTCGGAATAAATCATCAAAGTACGTTCTTATTTCCGAACATGGTTTCCACTTCATTCACGTGATGTAATTTACATTGTGCTCTTGCTACCTTCTGATGAGTTCATTTGGTTCGGGAAAGACTGTCCGAGTTACAGGATATAGATATTACCATCATATTCCCTTTGATACAACTTTTGTGAGGCTTAAAAAAATCGTCCGGATGTAGCAAGAATAAATTAAAACTGCAGTCTTCAGGGTTAAGAAATTATATATACTCGTAAAGGTGTTTTGGACATACTGAAAATGTGGAGAATGAGAGGATAACAAGGATAGGACATAAAAGAGAAGTGGCTTGGGAAATGAGGAAAGGGAGGGAAAGAATGAGACTGAGGGGAAAATTAAGGAAATAAATCAGAGAGGTCGGCTCGGGACGTGAGAGGAAGGGTGATGATTTGCGGCTGAGATGCATGAATGGGGAATAAATGTCTTACAGTAAATACGTATAAGCAGAAAGAAACACGGACAATAGACAAACAGGTAGATCGATAAAAGTGGTTGGTAGATAGACCGTTCAATAGACAAGTATGCATAAACAGACAAATTGAGACAGACAGACAGACAGATAGACAGATAGATGGATGGATGGATACGCAGAGACACAGGCAGGAAGTATTCTTCGCGTCCAGCTCTGTTTACTGTATTTTTTTTTTTAATACAGGTCCCAGCTTTATCTACATAAAATTGCATGCATGTACAAAATCTGAAGAAAGTCTATTGCCAAAGTTCACGGTACACTGGAAGGTATGGAAGTTTTGCACTCATGCTTGAATAAACCTAACACGCGAATTCAAGTATATTGTTGGAGAGAGAGAGAGAGAGAGAAAGAGAGAGATAGAGAGAGAGAGAGAGAGAGAGAGAGAGAGAGAGAGAGAGAGAATGTGTGTGTGTGTTACTGTGTGGTGGACTACAGCTGGTTGGAGGGTGATACGGAGCGCAGTGGACAGCGACAAAGGTGAGGAGTGGAGATTTAAGGGGAAGGGTGAAAGCACTTTCATACCCTCCAGTTTCTCGCCGTGACTGACCATGGCCTAGCCACGGCGCTGGAGATGTCACAGCTCCTTGCCGTGAAGGTAACGGGTTACACCGTGTCCAGGCACAGGTTAGTCTAATCTAGTTTTGTGTGTGCCTAGTAAAATGGGAGTCGATGAATCCCAGGTGGCGTCTGAAAGGCCTTTATGTCCTACATTTATTTTAAGGATAAAGAAATGGCGACAGTGCAGAGTTATTGGATACACCCGCTCAATGAACAAAGCCATACAATGGGAGAATTTGCAACACTGTTGGAAGATCTAAAAAGTAATGACTTAAAATTTTAAAACTCTTTCGAATCATTTTTTGTTATTGCCCCAATAAACTCGCTTCTGTTCAACGAAGGATATTATATGAGCTATGTCAATTTCTTCACTTCTTATACTGATGTAAAGTAAGTCACTTCCGTGCAGTTTTTCACGCGTGTACCAACAAAGTCAAGTATGGGACTGTGTAGCCTCCGTGAGTAGCCGAGGTAAACTACCGTTTAATGTGAAGACAGATATAAATAAGTTTGGTAGGCTGGATCTGCCGGAGAGACTCAGCGGGGCGCCGCGCGTTCATCCGGAGCCCTAATGGCAGATTCGCCGAGACCGTGCCGTGAGGAGGGCAGTTTACACGCCGTGCCGTAAATGGCCACGACATGAAACCGGTTAGTGTGAAAGCTGCCTGACACTGATGTTAGGGAAAATGACGGAAAAAGAATGAGGTGACAAGGAATATGCAGGGAATGAATATGTCAAGGGAGAGAGAGATGAAAGTATAATGGAGGCCGAGTTGAAAGTGTGAGGGGAGAGGGGTGAAGGTGATGGAGTACATGGGATGATGGATATTGTGAAGGGGGTGTGGCTGTGAACGGAGGAAAAAAGTGATGAAGTAGAGAGGGGTGGATGGGGGTGATGGAGGTGGTGGTGTTGGGTGTGGGGGGAGGAGACACTGGGGGGTGGTGGGGGAAATGGCTGTATGGGGAGAGGGATAAAGCATCGAACACAGTCCCTCACGCAGGGTCGCACTAATTCACACAAAAATTCTGTGTTTGTATGTGTGCGTATTTGTGAGTATGTTTGTTTGCGTCTGTGGGTGTCGGGAAGACAGGGCTAGACTGCATGCTTCTGTGAGTGTGTTTGCGTTTGTTTGTGTGTGTGTATATGTGTGCTTGCGTATGTGCTTCTTACGCGAATTCGTGATTCATCAGGGACTCTGTACGAGAGAGAGAGAGAGAGAGAGAGAGAGAGAGAGACAGACAGACAGACAGACAGACAGAGAATCTTATGTAAGAAAATATGTATTACATGTAGCTTCAGAGGACGACTGACAGGGCCAAAGTTTTTACTTCTTGCCCATGTGTGTGTGTGTGTGTATGTGTGTGTCCAAGGGCGTGAATACTGTAAATTTTGTGTGAGAGAGTATGTATGTGTTGTGGCATGTGAGCATCTGCGTCCAAAGTTGCGCCTGTGTCAGTTTTGTCTGCCTTTTATGTCTGTGCCTCTTTGTCTCTGTGTGTGGTGCATGTGCACATGTACTCATTTGTACAAGCACACACACACACACACACATATATATATATATATATATATATATATAATCTCAACTCATCAGCCGTTCCGTGTCCACTGCAGGACTGGCCTATCCCGACCGAAGTCGGGACGATACAGCCAATGTATGTCTACCAAGTGGCTTAGGCTGTCTGGCAGAGATTGTATGTAGGGCGAGAAGTGCTTGTAAGTGTAATTGTAGTGTTGGGGTGGCTTTGGATGTGTGTGTAGTCTGTGAACCAAGTGTAATCGGCCCGCGCAAGCCGACTGGGTTGCAGGCATACTTTATAGAATACGACACTGGTTCAACCAGAGCACCCCTGATGTCCGCCAATGCAGTACGTGGCCAGAAGAACACTCCCAAAGTTTATTACCCTGGCGGGGAGCGAACCCTTGTTCTTCAGTGTACGAAAACGCACACTTTACCACTGTACCACAGAGGCTCCACACACACACACACACACATATATATATATATATATATATATATATATATATATATATATATATATATATGGGGGGGGTGTACGTGGGTATTTCAGCAATTTTTGGACATGGGTATCGAAGCCCGTATTCTGAATCCTGTAGTCCACCCACACCTTCACACACCACCACTTTTGTACCAATTCCCACCATCTATTATATATTAGTTGGGGCTAACCTAGTGGCTTAAAAGGAAAAAATTACTACTTCACTAAGAGTATGTATGATTTTCTCCTATTCTTGCTGCCTCCAGACGATTTTATTCAGCTTAGGAGAGGTCTTCCGAACTGAACTGAGTAACCTTTTATTAATATTATTATTATTATTATTATTATTATTATTATTATTATTATTATTATCATTATTATTATTATTATTACTCTTATTATTATTATTATTATTCAGGACCTCCTTTCCCACCCTAGGGTAGGGTGAGGAGTATCAATGTCCACACAGCCCATATCTGACCAATCCAATCCAATGTAATACCAGTCGAGCAGAGCAGTACTCAAAAGGTGGGTGGAAAGCTGATGACAGGGAGAGCTGGAACTCCCGTTTCATCAGCCCTCGGGAGTAGTTCCCGACCATATCCCTTTGCTGAACTTTCTGAATGTTTCAGTAACAAAGAGAGTAGGCCAGCATGCTCTCTAATACATGTTTCTCTAACTGCCTGCACCAAACTACATGCACAGTACACACTAGACTTCCTTTTCTAAATCAAGAGAAAAATGGCGCATATAGACCTTGCCTCGGAGTCCCCAGGGGGGGGGGGACAACAATTGCCCCCACCATCCACCCCTTTCCCTGTGACGACTCTATGAGTTGCCTGGAACCACTGTCTGACTTGCTTCTTCTTCATTTCTGCAACATTCGCGGCCTTTCCTCTAACTTTCTCTCTTTTGAACATAACCTTTCTTCTTCAAAACCTCACCTTCTCTATCTAACCGAGACTCAGCTGTCTGAGAAAACTGACAGCAAACCCTTTTCTGTATCCTCCTACTTTCTCTATACTCATTTCAAAGCCAAAGGTGGCTGTTGTGTATATGTACACAACGACTTATCTTGCTCTTGTGTTCCTGAACTCGATTCTTCTGAATTCTCTACTCTCTGGCTTCGGCTTTCCTGTCATTCTCTGACTAAATATATCTACGCTGTTTACTTATCCCCTAATTCTACTGTCTATCAAAAATTCTTCGACAATCATACTTCTACAGTGGAACACATTCTATCCATTTCTCCCAGTGTTCACCACCACCTTTGGCTCTCCTCTCCTTTCCCTGATCCACCTGGTGAACAAGCATACATCTTTTCTATCCTTAATGACCTAGAGCAGCTTGTACAGCACCCTACCTGTATCCCTGACCGCCTTGGAGAGAGCTCCAACATACCTGATCTCTTTCTTACAACTAATCCTTCTGCTTACACTGTTAATTTTTCCTCTCCATTGGACTCCTCACAACCTTATTACCTTAATCTGTGCTATCGCTCCGGTACAACCTGTGGACCCTCCAAAGAAACGGCGTCTGTGGCACTTTGGAGCTGCAGACTGGGAGGCCCTCAGGGAGTGCTTCTTTGATTTTTCCTGGAATGATTATTGCTTCCATGGTCGGGAGCCATCTGAGTGTGCCTTGCGCATTACGGAGGTTATTCTCTCGGGCATGGAAGCATAACATTCCTTTCTCATATCCTTTGACTAATGCAAGAAAGCCTTGGTTTAATCACACTTGTTCTAATGCTGTCTGCAACAAGGAGAGGGCCTGTAAAAGGTACCAGTGCCAACACACCCCTGAATCACATCTTTTTTATGTTTCTGCCCTGAATCATGCTAAGTCTGTTCTTCGCTCTGCTAAAAATAATTTCATCTGCACTAAATGCTCTCAACTCTCCAACCCAAATTCTTCCCGCTCCTTCTGGCACCTTGCCAAAAACCTTTCTAACAACTTTACGTCATCATCCTTCCCTCCTCTTTTCTACTCTGATGGCTCTGTAGCTATTTCTCCTACTGATAAAGCAGATCTCTTCAATCAGACTTTCTCATCCAATTCTACCTTAGACGATTCTGGTGTTGTTACTCCATCACTTCCCCCCTCTGACTTCCTCATGGCTGAGATTAAAATTTCTTCAGCTGATGTATTTTCTGCCATCACTGGCCTCAGTACTAACAAGGCACATGGGCCTGATGGAGTCCCTCCTGTTGTTCTCAAGAACTGTGATTCTGTGCTTACACCCTGCCCAAGTTATCTCTTTCGCCTTTGTCTTTCAACTTGTACCTTTCCTTCTTGCTGGAAGTTTGCTCTCATTCAGCCTGTCCAAAAGAAGGGTAACCATTCCCAGCCCTCTAACTATCGCCCAGTTGCTTTAACATCCTGTGTCTCAAAAGTTTTTGAGAGTATTCTTAACAGAAAAATTTTAAAGCATCTTTCCTATCACAACCTTCTTTCTGATCGTCAGTATGGGTTCCGTCAGGGATGCTCAACTGGTGATCTTCTCACCTACCTCTCAGACTCTTGGTCACCCTCCTTTCGGGGCTTTGGCGAAAGCTTTGCCATTGCACTTGACATCTCAAAGGCTTTCGATCGAGTCTGGCACAAATCTTTAATTTCCAAACTGCCCTCTTACGGTTTCTATCCTTCCATCTGTGCCTTCATCAACAGCTTCCTTTCTGGTCGTTCTATAGCTGCTGTTGTTGACGGCCATCGTTCTTTTCCTAGATCTATTAACAGTGGTGTTCCTCAGGGCTCTGTCCTATCACCAACTCTCTTCCTTTTATTCACCAATGATCTTCTAAGCTGTACATCTAACCCTATCCACTGGTATGCTGATGATTCCACCCTTCACCTTTCCATTCGGTTCCCGCAATGTCCATCCCAGCAGTTACTTCAACAATCAAGGGATGAGGCTATGGCACTCCTAATGTCTGACTTGGCTCGTATCTCTGACTGGGGTAAAAATAATCTTGTTTTTAATGCATCTAAGACTCAGTTTTTACACCTATCAACCCAACAGAATCTTCCACAGGAGTACTCATTAATATTTAATTATATCCAGCTCAATCCAGCATAGTCCTTGAACATGCTTGGGGTTTCATTCACTCAGGATTTATCTTGGAAATATCATATTACATCTCTGGTAAAATCTGCTTCCAAGAGATTAGGTGTGCTAAGCCGCCTCCGTACCTTTTATACCCCTGCACAGTTGTTGACTTTATACACGGGATTTATTCGCCCCTGTATGGAGTACAACTCGCATGTGTGGGGAGGCTCCCCACATACAGCTCTTCTTAATAGGGTGGAGTCAAAGGCATTTCGTCTCATCAACTCTGTTCCTCTTACTGGCTCCCTTCAACCTGTCTCTTCGCCACACTGTTGCCTCTTTATCTCTTTTCTATCGCTGCTTCCATGGTCATTGCTTCTCTGAACTGTCTGCTTGTATCCCTCCACCTTTATGACGGATGCGTAGCACCCGTCTAGCAATAAACTCTCATCCTTTTTCTGTCCAGCTCTCTAATGCCAGAGTTAACCGTTACTCCCAGTCCTTCATTTATGCAACAGGTCAACTCTGGAACTGTCTCCCTCTGTCTGTATTTCTTACTTCCTATGATCTCCAGTCTTTCAAACGCAGTGTGTCCAGGCATCTCGAAATGAACAGATCCTGAATTTGGCTCTCTTTTGTATTGTTTTTTTTTTTTTCTTAGAAGGAACTTTTTTGCGGGCTCGTAGCCTTTGGTTCCTTCTTCCTCGCATAAAAAAAAATCACTCATCATTCAAGCCCCTGGAATCCTGGCTCCTTCGGATGAGCCAAAAACATTCACCACTATCTGTAGCTTCACATAAACATATCCAACTGAGTCAATCCGGACGCTGCCACGTTAAAAAAGGAGTGCCAAATATCTGATCATGCACTTCTACTCACAACATTCATCCAGCCAGCACGATCTCTTGTCAGTTCCTAGTGTCACCGACTTCCAAATCTCTCTTCCTCACACACTCATCCACAATATCTCTTCACCTACTCCTTGGCCTACCTCGCCTCCTCCCTCCTTCAGATTCGCTCAGATATACCTTTATCTCCACTCTATTGTTATCCATTCTCTCCACATGACCATACCATCTCAGTACACTTTCTTCAATTCTTGTGTCCACCGACTTCCTCACTCCATATCTTTCACGAATCACATCATTTCGCATCCTATCCACCTTCTGTACTCCACATACATTCCTCAGCAGTCTCATCTCCACTGCTGTTACTCTTAACTCTTCGTTTTCTTGCCACACCATTATCTCACATCCATATGTTAAAGTTGGCACTAACACTCCTTCATGTAAGCCTCGTGCAGCTGCAACACTCAAGCCTCTATTTCTTATCAAGGCCTTCACTGCACCAGCTACTCTTCTTCCTTGTGTCACTCTACTTTCAACTTCTTCTGCACATTTTCCTCACTTTTCTATCACTGTACCCACGTATTTGAACTCTCTCACCTATTACAGTGACTCTCCGTTCACTGTAGCATCGCACTGGGGGGCCACCTTCTCCTCAATAACCATCTATCTATCTATCTATCTATCTATCTTTCCATCTCTCTCTCTCTCTCTCTCTCTCTCTCTCTCTCTCTCTCTCTATATATATATATATATATATATATATATATATATATATATATATACACACACTGTAATTTATTGAATATTCATGATATTTAACAAGTAAAGTGCGCTTTTGGGGCGTATGACGAGCCAGCGAGCGTTTGTACATACGCTTATGATCATAATCTGATGTTGGTGAAATCTTTCAACATTTCTGGTGAGGTAGTAGAACAATACCTGAAGAATAATTGAGCTAAGATATTTACTTTCTCAGATATTCTCTCTCACACGTTTTCTCTCTCTCTCTGTATGAATATAGAGATGCTCAGGGGCATTTATCCCACTTGCATTGTTCATTGTTCTGTTCCCGACTTATGTCAACGACCTGCGTCGGTAAATGCTTGGCTACTGTTCTAGTGATAAAACACGGTAAAGGGGCGATTATCCTTATTGCTTTCACCCCCCAAACATTGGAAAATCATTCATGTAAAATTTCGAGTGTAATATCCGATATTTGTAAGAATTCATGCAAGAAAATATAGTGTTACAACGGGAAATCGTTTTAAATTAGAATTTAAAGTGGAGCATGTCAACTGAAGCCCTAGATACAATCGCGCTCATGATTCCCTGAGACACCTGTGGTGGAGGGTGTTTGGCCAGCTCTACAATTACTGAACTACAGGTAGTTGAGTCAGACAGTCCTACCAACACAGTGAAGCTGGAAATGGAACCGCTTCTTATAAACGAGAGATCATGATAAAGAGATAGGTGGGATATAAACAATAATGATGGACAGTATCATTGCACATATGGTAATACAACACGAAATAATTTTATTGAAATAATTCTACCTACTATTGATTACATACAGCTTGAAAGATGATGAGATACTTTACTTGGTTTGTTGTCTGCCATTCACCTTGCCAACAATTTGCTACGGACGTGTGATTAATGCATTAGTAAATTCCTCTACATACCGCGGGTTTGCCTATTAGTTATTTAGCAATAATTAACGTATTATAGAAATGTATGGATATTTCACAATATCATGATTGTATGACCGAGTCCCTTCAAGTCGTTACACTGAGTGGATCACGTAATAATATTTCAATACCATATTTGTTACACGTATCAGGTTTTCTGCCCGTGTTGTCAGTGATATTTGCACGACAAATAATAGTATTCGGGGGTATTGAGACAAGCAAAGAAAAAATATTTACTGCAGGAATAGGAAACCATTTCTCATTTCATGTAATAACTCGAAACACATAATGAAACGGTAACATGATTGTGACAGCCCCCACAAATATCCTGCAAGAGGATGAATAGAAAAAAACATTCCCCACACCATATATATATACTTGTATATATATCTATATCTATATCAATATCTATCTATCTATCTATCTATCTATCTATCTATATATATATATATATATATATATATATATATATATATATATATATATATATCTGGGTTTTATGCAAGGTATCTCTGAAGGGCTAAGGCGTTGCCCCTTGGTAGAAGACTTTTGGACTGGAGCATGTAGCATTTTATGACCGGATACCCTTCCTGATGTCTACCAATGACCCTTGGGTGGATTCTATCCTGGGACCCTTCGGTCAGAGCGGAGAGCTCTAACCCACTGAGCCTCGGCCCCAACCAAATGGGCAGACTCGCGTGGCCATGTGGAATGTGAGAGATGTGAATGAGGAAAGCAAGAGGGTGGAAGTGGTGAATGTGTTCAAGAGTGCGAGATATGCCGTGATGGCACTGTGTGAAACGAAGATGAAAGGGTGCGAAGTGGAGGAGTGGGAGGGTGTGAAATGTGTAAGATCGGGAATGAATGGGCGAGGAAGATGCAAGGAAGGAGTTGCTTTGTTGATGAATGAGGTGTGGCAGAGTGGAATGAGAGACTACAAATGTGTCAGCTCGAGGTGTATGTGTGTCAAGTTCAAGTTTGAGAAGGTGAAAGTGGCAGTAATTGTAGCGTATGCACCGTGTGAGGACAGGCGTGAGAGAGATATAGACAGGTTTTGGGATGAGCTGGGTGAAGTAGTGGGAGAAATGCCCAGGAGTTATAAAGTGATTGTGATGGAGGATATGAACGGAAGAGTAGGCACTGGTCCTGAGGATGACATAATGGGTTACTCTGGAGTACCAGGAGAAAATGATAATGGGAAGATACTGAAGGATATGTGTCAGGAGAGGAGGTTGTGCATTTGTAACTCGTATTTCAAACACAGAGATGCACATAAATATACGTGGTATAGAGGGAACAGGGATCGTGTTGAAGGAAGCCTGATTGATTACGTGCTCGTAGAGAGGTCGATGATGGGAATGGTTGCTGATACGAGGGCTGTGAGAGGACGATGTGGAGGTCTGTCAGATCATATGATTGTAGTATGCAAGATCAAGCTGAGAGAAGTGAGGTGGATCAGGAGAGAGAGGAGCAGTCAGGGAGAAAGACTGAAAGTTGAGAAGCTGAAGATCAAAGAAATGGCAGATGAATACAGGACCAAAGTAGAGGTTGAGTTACAATTACTGAATTGGAATGAAATGGACCTGGACAGACTGTGGAATGATTATAGGGATTGCTTAGTTAGGAATGCTAAAGTGGTGTGTGGTGTGACAAAAGTAACAAGAAAGAAGAAAGGTACGGCATGGTGGATTGAGGAGATAAAGAGAGCGGTGGAGGAAAAGAGGAAGAAGTGGCTAAAGTGGTTACAGGATAGGGGTTCAGTGGAAATAAGAACTGAATATGTTGAGAGCAAGAAGCATGTAAAGAGACTAGTGAAGAGAAAAACAAGGAGGTAAATGAGAATCTAGGAAGAAAAATGAATGCGAACTACTCTGAAAATAGAAAGTTATTCTGGAAAGAGGTGCAGAAATGTAGAAGTGAAAACGGAAACAAATGGGATGATGTGAAGGATGCAGGTGGTAGATTATTAACCGATGGAGATGAAGTAAGGACCAGATGGAAAGAATCTTTTGAAAGCCTGATGAATGGGGATAGAGAGAGCAGAGCAGCTGTAAACATGATTGGTTTTGGGGGTCTGCAGAGAAGGAATGCAGTGCCAGGAGACGTGACACTCGCACAGGTGGAGAGTGCTGTGAAGCGGATGAAAAATGGGAAAGCAGCTGGGGTTGATGAGGTGTATGCAGAAATGCTTAAATGTAGTGGAAAGAATGGAATGAAGTGCTTGTTGGAGATATGTAAGAAGGCACGGATGAGTGAAACTGTGCCTGCAGAGTGGAAAAAGACTGTGATTTTACCTCTGTACAAAAATAAAGGTGAACGAAGTGAATGTAAAAATTATGGTGGCATAAGCTTACTGAGTGTGATAGGGAAGGTATGTGGAAGAATTATTATAGAGAAAGTAAGAGAGATATCAGAAGTCCTAGTGAGTGATGAACAGGGTGGCTTTAGGAGTGGCAGAGGATGTGTGGACCAAATAATTGCAGTGAGACAGATAGAAGAGAAGGCTTGTGAGAAGGACCATAAGGTGTTTGTGGCATCCATGAATCTGGAAAAAGCATATGACAAAGTGGACAGAGAAGGATTGTGGAAAGTTTTGCGCATTTCCGGTGTAGTGGGTAAGCTGCTAGGTGCCGTCAAGAGTTTTTATGATGGTAGTGAAGCATGTGTCAGGGTTAATGTGCATCTAAGTGAATGGTTCACGATCAATGTGGGCATGCGACAAGGTTGTGTGATGTCCCCATGGTTGTTCAATGTATACTGTATATGGATGGGGTGATGAGAGAAGTGAAAACACTACTAATGGAGAGAGGTATGGCATTGGTAATGAATGATGATGGCTGGAATATCTCAAATTTGTTGTAAGCTGATGATGCAGTACTGCTTGCAAGTACCGGACAAGAACTTGGTAGGTAGTGCAGAGTTTTGCTGATGTCTTCAAGCGTCGTTCCTTGAGAGTAAAAGTAGAAAAAAGTAAAGTAATGGTTATTGAGAGAGAAGGTGACTCCCAGTGCAATGTAACAGTGAATGGAGAGAGACTGGAATTTGTGAGAGAGTTCAAATACCTGGGTACAGTGATAGAAAAGAGAAGAAAATGTGCTAAAGAAGTTGAAAGTAGAGTGACACAAGGAAGAAAAGTAGCTGGTGCAATGAAGGCCTTGATAAGAAACAGAGGCTTGAGTGTTGCAGCTGCACGAGGCTTACATGAAGGAGTGTTAGTGCCAACTTTAACATATGGATGTGAGGCTATGGTGTGGCATGAAAATGAAAAGTCAAGAGTAAGAGCAGTGGAGATGGAACTGCTGAGGAATGTATGTGGAGTACAGAAGGTGGATAGGATGCGAAATGATGTGATTCGTGAAAGATATGAAGTGAGGAAGTCGGTGGACACAAGAATCGAAGAAAGTGTACTGAGATGGTATGGTCATGTGGAGAGAATGGATAACAATAGAGTGGTGAAGAAGGTATATCTGAGCGAATTCGAAGGAGGGAGGAGGCGAGGTAGGCCAAGAAGGTGGAGAGATATAGTGGATGAATGTGTGAGGAAGAGAGGTTTGAAAGTAGGCGAGGCTAGGGAACTGACAGGAGATCGAGCTGGCTGGATGAATTTTGTGAGAAGTGCATGATCAGGGATTTTTGGCACCCCTTTTTAACGTGACAGCAGCTGGATTGACTCTGTCGGATACGATTATGTGAAGCTACAGAACGTGGAGAATGTTTTTGGCGTATCCGATAGAGCCAGGATTCCGGGGGCTTGAATGATGAGTGAATGGAAGCGTGGCCCATTGGATTGGGCAATTTTGGGCTGTCTGGACATTGCTACTCCTCACCCTGCTCGTGGGTGGGAAAGGAGGTCCGGATGATGATGATGATGATGATGATGATATACTGTATATACATATATATATATATACATATAGATAGATACATAGACAGACCGATATATATATAGATATATATATACATATATCTATATATATATATATATATATATGTGGGGAATGTTTTTTTTTATTCATCCTCTTGCAGGATATTTGTGGGGGCTGTCACAATCATGTTACCGTTTCATTATGTGTTTCGAGTTATTACATGAAATGAGAAATGGTTTCCTATTCCTGCAGTAAATATTTTTTCTTTGCTTGTCTCAATACCCCTGAATACTATTATTTGTCGTGCAAATATCACTGACAACAAGGGCTGAAAACCTGATACGTGTAACAAATATGGTATTGAAATATTATTACGTGATCCACTCAGTGTAACGACTTAAAGGGATTCGGTCATACAACCATGATATTGTGAAATATCCATACATTTCTATAATACGTTAATTATTGCTAAATAACTAATTGGCAAACCCGCGGTATGTAGAGGAATTTACTAATGCATTAATCACACGTCCGTAGCAAATTCTCGGGGAGGTGAATGGCGGACAACAAACCACGAACATATTTCATCTTTCAAGCTATATGAAATCAATAGTAGGCGGAATTATTTCAGTAAAATTATTCCGTGTCGTATTACCATAAAATTGTGTGCAATGATACCGTCCATCATTATTGTTTATATCCCACCTATCTCGTTTTTCATGATCTCTCGTGTATAAGAAGCGGTTCCATTTTCAGCTTCACTGTGTTGGTAGGGCAGTCTGCCTCGACTACCTGTCGTTCAGTAAGAGTAGAGTGGGCCAAACACCCCTTACCACAGATGTCTCAGGGAATCATGAGCGCGATTGTACATGTCCTTTGAAAGCTGGAATTCCAAGGGCTTTCTCTGATCTCAGAAGGAAATATATAGCTAAAAACAAATCTTATTGAATCTATCTACTACAAGCTGAAAGAATCTCTTCTCTGCATCATATAGTAGAAAAGTTATTAGCCTCTGGAAACCATCGCAGTCGGGCGGTGTCGTGTCGGGCCGGGCCGGGTCGTTTTGGGCGGCTCATTTCTCAGCTGAATTTAAACATCGCCTCGCTACGCTTGCTAGCTCGCTCGTAATAATTACAGCGGGGCACAGTTATAGCAGATTTTATACAAATTTAATCATAAATTCCTTGCATTACCTGAGCTGATCGTTTCCCCTTTCAAAGAGTAGTTAATTATGTTAAACGTGTGTCTGTTATTTCGTTCATGTATTCTAATTTAGTAAATGAATATGGTAAAAAATATATCGTGGGACACAGCTAGAGCTGAATATGATAGCAATGTTCATCGATGATTGCTTAGATTATTTAACCTCGACGTGCCCTATCTTTCCCGTCAAAGCATGGACAAGTTCCCGTTCTTTACTCCTTCAAGACATTTCTCTGTTTTTTTTTTTATAAATGTGCTCTAGTTTACTGAATGAATATAACTGAATAAATGTTAAACATGAGGCACAACTAGCCCTGATTAACAAAAAAAAATCATCATGAATCGTTCTCACGACCTAACTTTGGCTAATCCTCTGGTGAGTTGCTTCCCCGTCAAAACATAGTTGGTTAGGTTAGGTTATGGTCGATTGCGTTCGAGACGTTTACCTGATATTTTATACTTATACTTTAGTTTACTGAAGGAATTTTTAAGAATGATGCTGTGGAACACATATGTTGCTGAACTTCGACAAAATCAATCGTGAATCACTTAAATCACGGCACAAAAGACTATCGTTTAATTAGTGTAGCCTACCATTCTTTAACGGCCACTTCTTAATTTGCAAAACAGTTAACATTCGTAACTATACAACTCATTCCCTGTTATACTTCTGAAATACTCGTATGTTGATAAAAAAAAAAGCCTAAACGAATAAAGAAAAAACGTCTCATGATGCTTTGACGGAGGAATCTTTGCATCAAAAGGGAATCTTACATCAGAATGTGGGACGTGAGAACAAATGAAGAAAGTCCATCACCATCAAGCAATTGCATTTTTCAGTGTCTAAGTACCATAGTGTTGCGAAAAATTTCATTTCTACTCTAGCGGTCTTGTATATGCATTCGTATATTAGTATTATTCCTAGACGGTTTAATCTGTACATATTAATTTCTTCAAAATCGTCATACAAATTTAGAATGTCCTTCCTTTCGCTATAAATTACCAGCCTCAGTATTTCCTTTTGATGTTTTTGCTTCGTGGGCATCTTGATTGAGTATAATGAGACGCATCTGAGCAACTTCATCGGGGGCACTTTAGTTTCTCGACTGTAAAATGTACTTACTGTAAGAACGGAAAGTAGTCTGGTAGGTATCACTTAAGCATTATATTCACAATTAAACTTTAACTCGCGAAAAATCTCGTCTTCTAAGTGTACTTCGCACTAATATATATTATTATAGTTTCTTGGTGAGACCTTTCCACAAGGCGAGATTCGTTACCCATCCCTCGATGAACTGATTGTAGACTTCTAAGCTTCTGTAGGCTTTAATTTCATATTCTCAGTAATAGGGCTACTTTTGTATGAAGTGATTACACAGTCAGAGCAGACCACTTCCGGCAGATCTTCCACCAAGCAATTTTCAGTTCCTTGAACAAGTTGAAAAACTTGCTAGGCAAATTGCAGGAGTTCTTTACACCAAAAATACGCCATTTGTCAATGTAACAACGCCTTACCTCTTCTTCTAAATCTTCCACGACCTTAGAAAACTAATATGTGGATAGGATACCCGACTTGATCTCAGGGATCAAACCAACGATTGATTGGGTAGGCTTCTAACCTGACCTGGTTTTTCCATCTCTAAACCACAAACCATATAAATATAGATAGATAGATAGACTGATTGATAGATAGATAGATAGCTATACTAGGATGGAAGGGTACCCGGCGTTGCATGGCCAAAAAGGCAAACACTGTAATCCCATTTGTTGCTGTTTAGTCTTTCTTTCTACTCAAGAAAGACCACGTACCGTACATCTTATGCATTTGAAAAGAGATTATAAGAGGTCCAGGAACTGTCAGGTTTCGCAGTCTAACGCACAAAATTTGTGAGCACTTGTTTACTATTGCCAGTGACCTAAAATGACCTCGGAGGTCTCCCTCACATACCCCAGGTCCGAACTTGAGGTCAAGTGAATCTCCATGCCAAAAATTTGGCTGCTGGGTTCAGTCGTTCAAACCTGTATTACCGGTGACCTCAAATGACCTTGGAGGTCAATCTCACATAGCCTATGTTAGAACTGGAGGTCACGTGAGTCTCCATGCCAAAAACTGGGCTGCATAGGTACCAGGTGTTGCCCAGACCAAAAAGGTGAACACTCTACCAGTGACCTCAAATGACCCAGATCTGAATTTTTACTCGCCTAAAACCTTCCATGGGTCACCATGATGCAGAATATATATGGGTCTGGGGGTCTCTGGCCCTTGGTTTGGGCTTGGTTGAAGGATAAACAAACATCGTGACACTATTATATATATATATATATATATATATATATATATATATATATATATATATACTGTATATGCAAATTCTTATTAATTTGTTTATTTATCCTCTGTCATCCCACTATAAACATCTGCCTGCAAACATTTCCAGTGTTGTTCTGGTAATTATTCATCTCGAACTTAGACTGTAGGGTAGTGTGTAATAATAATAATAATAATAATAATAATAATAATAATAATAATAATACAGTACATGCCCACAGTACTCGAGTTCGGAGTACGCGATCCCCCTTATATGCGATGATCTATTTTTTTTTTTTTTTAGTGTATTTTTTATTAGAACACGAACTGAACTCCTTGTAAGCGAGACGGACAGTGAAGAGTGGCCCAAATCCGGGGTTACCCCAAGTACACGACATTGCCCCCCCCCCAAGAAGCAATAACAGTTACTTAGGCTCCACCCACCTTGTGACGTCGATGCTGCTCACTCGTCATGTGATGCCCATATTCGCTGCTTGGAGGGTGGTGAGGTAGGAATCCCAGCAGAGGAAACACACACGCACAGAGGGTACACTCGCTGTTCCAGGTATGTCCCCATGTACTCTGAGGCTATTTTTTTTTGTGAGCCAGGATATCTGCCCCCTCTTCCACGAAGAAGAAATGCATCACCCATGCCATGAAGATGCAAGTCATTAAGAAGAAGGAGAGCGGAAAGGGTAACACGGCCATTGGCAAGGAACTAGGCTTGGCAGAATCGTCCGTGCAAACTATATGGGCTAACAGGGAGGCCATAAAGAGGACTGAAGACATATGGGATGGCGGCATTGGACAGGAGAAGCAGGCTGACCAGCCAGGCTATAATTCTGATGGAGCAGTACCTGGCTACATTTATCCTGAGGAAGGAGAAGGAAGGAATACCACGGAATGGGCGCTACATCAGGGACCTGGCCAAGATTTTCTACAAAGCTGCAGCTCCGAAGCTTGCTGTAAGGAAACAGTTTAAAGCCTCCGTGGGATGGCTTTGCCGCTTTCTGATGAGGAAGGAGCTACGTGACATTTGCCTCACGGGGGAGTGTGCATCGGCAAATGAAATGGCAGCCAGGGATTATCCAGCCATCCTAAAGGGGATAATCGACAAGGGTGGCTACAGCAGGGACCAAATTCATAACATTGATGAAACAGCCCTATACTGCAAGGCTATGCCAAAGTGTACTTATATTAGTAAGCACTAGCACCATGCCCGGGGCAGAAAAATCGACAAGAGCAGGATAACAATCATGTTCACCGTGAACTTATGAGGCTCACACAAGATGCATCCTGTTGTGGTGCATACTGAAGCACACCCCAGATGTTACAAGAATCTCTGCCGCATGGATCATGACAGTGGGGTATACTGGTACAGCAACTCCAATGGTTGGATGACAAGTAGCATCCTTTCCAAGTGGCTGTTGCAGCATTTCATCCCTGATGCCAAGGCAAAATCCGGGGAACTTGGCATCCCTTTCAAGGTGCTTCTCATCCTCTACAATGCCCCAAGTCATCCACCCTGGCTAGCAGAGCTGAGCAAGGAATGCAAGACCTTTTCTGCCCCCAAGAACGACCTCTCTCATCCAACCGCTAGACCAAGAGTTGACTGCACCGGTCAAGCAGCTATACCACCAACGCCTCTTTGATCACCTCCGCAGCAAGACCGACAGCTGTGAGGAACTGCAGGCAATTCTTGACTTGAACACAGTTGGGAGTGATGTCATGGACGCTGAGGATGGTTTGGACTCGCCACCCGCTTCACTTGCTTCATCCTCACCACGCACAGCACCCGCACAACCAACTTCAGCTCCTGGGAAGACTATTATGGCTTATTGGCGGTTATTTAACCTCAAGGATGCCATCACTCTCTTGTTGTCCTCTTGGGCAGATATAACCACTGCAACAATTAACCATGCTTGGCGCCTCCTCGTAACGTACCTGTGTGAAATCGCACCGGGAAGCAGCTTTCAGTCCCTGGCCGCTGCCGAGGCAGCCACTCTCACAAGGGCACAAGCTGTGTCCAGGTTTCAGGCCGTCTCGCTGGAGGAGACTAGGGGTTTACATTCGGCAGCAGGAAAGCAGGATCCCCAGGAAATCGTGCAGCGAGTGGACGAGGCTGACACAGAGCAGGAGATTGCAGCAGAAAAGGCAGCAACACCAGTGATGGAGAGTGAAGATTTGTCCATGACTGAGATCAGCCGAGTACTGTGTGCCCTTGAATTCAACGACATAGAACGCTCACAGTTGTGAGTGGAGGAGGTGATGTCTTCACTGGACAAAACCTCCGCTACTATCCCGACAAGTACAACCAGGAAGTAAACAGACGGAAGCAAACACTCATCATCCGTTACCTTCGGCTTGAACAAAGTGAGGAATCACTCCCTTCAACATCAGAAGAGCCATATCCTGAGGAGGATCAAGAGACTGATTCGATGTCTGAGGAGTCAGAAACAGACTTTGAAGGGTTTATGAACGAAGTGAGTGCATTAGCTAGCGAAAGAGTCGAAAGTGCTGGTGACGAAAGTGGTGAAGAAGGTGGTGTGTTAGGTGGTGTGGTGGGTGATGCAGGAGATGCACACTAGGTGCCTCATCCTGCCTCGGATCCTCTTCTTACCTCCATCATGCCTGTTGTCCTCTTAGGTAAAGGTGAGCAGCCATATTCTTGTTGGTTCAGTTAAGCCATATCCTTGTTGATTTACCTAGAAAAGCCATAATCTTGTTGGTTTACTTTATCGTAGGTAATATGTCTTAGACACTTTCTTTGTACAGTACAATATTTAGGTCTGAAAGGTGTCTCAAAGGTTGCCCATGAAGGGGGGTGCTGCCTATATGTAATTTTTCCCGTAAGTTTATGTATTCACAGTACACGAATTCCTAGTATGTGACGTCCTCTGCCGCCCATATACTCGAGTACTAGGGGGATGTACTGTAATAATAATAATAATAATAATAATAAAAATAATAATAATAATAATAATCTATATGAGCAATCAACAGACTTTTCATTTTCCTTTCGACAGAACGACATGGGAAATCCTAATTATAAGATCAGTCACTGAACCTATCATTCACATTACAAAATGAAGGCAAAGAAGCATACATTGGAGAGCAAACATGTATTATATATGCTGCAATGTAGATAGACTCAGAGAACAGTGTGATACAATACAAACTACATAACGCCTTTACATTTTGAGAAAACGTCGGAGGCATGAATGATCATATTATATATATATATATATATATATATATATATATATATATATATATATATATATATTATGGTGGTCCTTATTAGATGGTCAAAATGGAATGATGGAATTCCTTTGCTTGCTCCCCTAGTAGTAGTTCCACTACACAAAAACTGAAAACTGAAAGTTTGGCCCCAATCAGCCTTCATTTAGGGGTCGCCCTTGACTGCCAATGAGAACGACCTTGATAAAACAGTCCTTACGGCACATTATGGGGCCAAAGGAAACATAACAAGAGTGAAAACCACTTTTTTTGTAATTTACTGGAAGAGAGTAAGGACTAATCACACTAGATACACATGAATCAGCATAGGCCTACAAGGTGTAGGGTCTGTGGGGGCGGCATCATTATATTCATTGATCGATGACCACTTCTTGGGCAGGGTAGACTTCGTCGGAATGGGGTGGCTCTGGCAGTTGTCTGCAACAACATGAGGCAGCAACTGGAGCTGCTCTTCCTCCACAATGCTCTTCTTACTGAGCTCCTAAATGAGTGCCACCTCCTGTTCTGCCCGGTCATTCACAACGGAGACAGCTGCAATGATGGCCTTGGCCCTCAAAAACTCATTACTGGATGACGAAGTGTTGGGTGGCTTGGTCAGGAACCCCACTGGCAGACCAAGCTTAGTGAAGAATTCTTCGTCACAAGTTGGTGTAGCCCATCGTTGGTGACAAACATTGACTTCAGGAAGCTGAGGACACTTGTGTGGCCTACCAGTGGCCTCGTTTTCTTGCTCCCTTATCATGTTGCTCTTCACATCCGTCGAAATCCACTCGTCAAAGAAAGCAAAGCCAACTGTTTCTTTGGACAGGTACCATAGGCAGGTAGATAACTTCATCTTTGTTGCTTCAGCGACCTTCATGTTCGGGCATTGCATGAGTGCCCTCATCAGAGTCCAGTCATTCAATGGGGATTTGGAGGGAAGTGATGATATCATCCAAGCCTTTGTGTAGACGAGGAAAGAAAAGAAAGAAAGATCTCGAATCCCTTGTTCCTCAATCTTTGTCATCTTGAACTGGCTTTGGAAAAGCCACATCTTGATAGAATACAGAGCTTTGGCCATCCAGCGAGCTCAGTGCATGGTGCATGGTGCACAGAACTTCATGCCTTTGTTGGAAACTATGAGGAAAAATGGACAGATTCAAAAGATCTTGACAGTCATCCCGTAGCTTAAGCAGCTGAGATCTAGCAATCTGAATCAGTTCAGTCACTGACTGAGAAATTGCATTTTTGGTGATCTCATCTGTCTCACCTGGTTGGAATTGGTTTTAATTGATGAAGGCCCAGTGGTCTCAAAAATGCTTGAAGAGCAACACCTATGGACCAGTTGATGCAGATTCCAGCATTGCTTCAAAGGCAGCTGCAAACAGCAAGTGTATAACATAGTGTCTGCGCACCAAGTACAAGAGGTCAGGTCCCAGTTCTGCCTCAGTGAGAGCATAGGCTCCTCCACGTTGACTTGTAGTCGATGCTGTTGTGTCGAAACTCTTTGCCTTCACCCACCCAGTAATCCTCCATTCACTGAGGCACTCCATGATAGCTGCTCCAGTTGAGGATGGACTCTTCGGGGCTCCAAGCAGCTGCTCGACACCAGGTCCCAACACAATCACTGGGAGTCGTTCAACGTGCTTGCAAGAGGTGAGGCTCTTCATCTTCTTTCCATCCCATTTGGATGTCAAAGGACATTCTCCTTGGAGATGTTCTTTCTGTTCTTGAGCACAGCGAGCTCAATTCTTTCCTGGAAGATGATGAATAGAACTCCGAATGGTGTTGTACTCAGAGACATCCAAACCGAAGCTTTCAGCTGCCTCAGCCAGGACAAATGTTGCCTTCCTGGAGGACAGTTAGGTCCGGTCCAAGGCAGTGGACAGCTGAAGAGTCATGATGTTCTTCATGTCCCCCTTTCTCGTGGGTGGGGATGGAACTCCTCCACTGGCTCCTTTGGGTGGCTCCTTCTCCTCATGCTGGCCTTAACCCACCCCATCCCGACCACTTTTCCACCACTGACTCCCCCCAGTCCCGACCATTTTTGGAATTTTTTTTTTTTTGGCTCAAACCTCCGCTTTTGGTGAGAAATATTGAAAAATCATAGAGAAATCGCTCACCTGAGGTTTAACCCGCCCCATCCCAACGTTTTCTGGGCAGTGGTACGCCCCAGTCATGACATTTTTGGACCTTTTTTTTTTTGGCTCAAACATCCGCTTTTGGTGAGAAACATCGAAAATTCATAGAGAAATCGCTCCCCTGTGGTTTAAAATACACGATCCAGGTAGGAGTACCTCCTTACCTTACAGGGTTTTCTATCAGGCTGGCTGCAAAGAAAACGAGTTCAATGGGAGGATAACTATTCAACACCACTCATAAACGGTATTTATTTATTTATTTGGTACGAATTTATATGTAGTACGAGAGTATATTGGTTTTCAAACAGTAATATAGGCATTATAAGCATTGTTTCACTCACTAAATCATCACCATTCCTGACCTTTTTTTGCCACATTACCTGATCATCATTTCTGACTGTTTCTTCCTCTAATGTTTGTCCTCCACATTCTCATCGATTGGGGAATCACTCTGGCTCTGAATTTCATACCGTGCCATGACATGGTTTTACTGGCCAGGTCACTGATAACAGATGAAATTGCTGAGAAAAGGTCATGCAGGGGGGGGAGGAGGTCATGCTGGATAGGGCATTGTCTCTGCCTGGCATCTTGTAGAGGAATGTGTCCCGTGTATACGTGCCCAAAATCACTCGCAAAAATTGAAGATTGTGCAAATTAGGGACCTTGTAATGTTGTCGCATTAATTTACGTCTCCAGGATATGAGTGCACATCATGTGAGGACGTGAATTCACGTCTCCGGGACGCAGTGGGTTAAAATACTCGAAACAGGTAGCAGTACCTCCTAACCTTACTGTGTTTTCTATTAGGCTGGCTCCAAAGAAAACGAGTTCTATGGGAGAGTAACCATTCCACACCACTCATAAACAGTATTTATTTATTTGGTACGAATTTATATGTAGTACGAGAGAATATTGGTTTTCACACAGTAATATAGGCAATATAAGCAGTGTTTCACTCATGAAACACATCAACGTAGCTGACCTTTTTTGGCAACATAACCTGGTCATCATTTCTGACCGTTTCTTCCTCTAATGCTATGTAAAGTTTGTCCTCCACATTGTCATCATTTGGGGAATCACTCTGGCCCTGAATTTCGTACTGTGGCATGACATGGCTTTACTGGCCAGGTCACTGGTAACAGGTGAATTGCTGAGACAATGGCATGCAGGGTGGGAGGGGGGAGGTCATGCTGGGTAAGGCATTGTCCTTGCCTGGCATCTTGTAGAGGAAGGTGTCCCATGTATATGTACCAAAAATCACTCGCGAAAATTGAAAATTGTGCAAATTAGGGACCTTGCAATTGATTCACGTTTATGTACGTCGATGGGATTGGCAGTGACAAAACGTGTGGACGTTAATTCACGTCGACGGGATGCCGGGGGTTAATCAATGTTGCAGGAGGATGAAAAAGCCAGGAAAAATCTATTTGTGGCGTCCATCTCAGTTTCGGCTCTTCTCTTCCTCTGAGCTTCATCATCCGCCAACTTGAATTTGTTTTTTTGTATGCAGAAGATGCATGGTGTCCACACCACCCACTGAGTCAGGACAACCCTTCTGTCCCTGTAGTTGAAGGAATTTCTAGTACTAACGATAGCGGACCAGCTTTTTGAGGTCTTCATGTGCAGTGTCGAAGAAATCTTCCAATCGCTCTACAAACTCAGCCTTCTTGGATTTATGGCTCTCACTGGTTCTGGAGGCGTGCTTCTTCAAGCCTGTCCATTAGTTAAAGAAAGCCTCTAGCTGCTTCAGAGCACAGGGCTCCTGCTGCGTAGGAATGTTTGCTTTGTCCCACAGAGCCATCAAGGTCCAAACAGACTGATGGTGTGCCTCGTGGACTGTCAGTTTCATCTTTTGGTGGAGGTACATGAAGTACTCAAAAGCTTTGCCAATATTAGGGCAGCTTTGAGCCTTTGACGTCATCCACTATTGACCCGAGTAAATAGAAGGACTTCATCGTATCCATCTTCAAAATAAGGAAAAAAAAAAACAATAGTTATATGGAGAGTTACGCCAGAGATGTATTACAGCGTAAAGGATTATGAACTTTGGAAAGTGGGGGCAACCTGTGATTAATATTCAGTCAAAAAGATTTTTTTTTTTTTATCTGACGGTTTTCTAACCAGTCTAAAAACTCAGGGGGCAAAAGCAAGGAAATTTCTCACTTCGAAAATAAGGACCACCCTAATATTATATATATACTGTATCTCTCTCTCTCTCTCTCTCTCTCTCTCTCTCTCTCTCTCTCTCTCTATATATATATATATATATATATATATATATATAAATATATATATATAAATATATATATATATATATATATATATATATATATATATATATATATATATATATATATATATATATATATATATTGTTTTCGTTTTCGTTTTTAAAGGCTCCAACATGCTTGCATGTGTCGGCCTTGGTCACCTAATGGCGGCTCTCCACGCTGCACGATCCATTGCAGCCTCCCTGTTCAGTCCCTTAACCCTAAGGTCACACTTAATGACCTCGTCCCATGTCTTTCTCGGTCTACCCCTCATAACCCCACCCCCAATATTAACACTTCTCACCCTCCTCACCCAATTATCATCCCCCATCCTCTCCACATGTCCAAACCACCTAAATCTACCTCTCATCACAATACCAATACACTCCAGTCCCATCCTACCTCTCAACTCTTCCATTGTAAACCCAGCCCCTCCAGGCCTTGGATGCAGGGACGCACTGCATATCCACCTAATCATTGTCATTTCTGTACGTCTGAGCCGGCGAATATCTTCCTCCTTCACTGCCCAGGTCTCAGTGCCATACAGCATTACACTCCTAACACATGCTGCAGCACACAACATATCTCCCAAATAACAAAACTCTTCCACACACTCAAGAGATTCACCAGCAAATTCAATCCTTTTACATCTAACAATCTCCACCTGCTCACCCCGGCACGCCGTACACATAAAATCAGCATTATCTCTCAGTCTACCTCTGATACCACTACATCTCTTATGCACCCATTTATCACACACACCGCACAAGATGAAATTACTTCCCCCAGCTTGTATAAAACTGCACATAGCCCACTCTCCCTCGTCTTTGACAGTACCGCCACCAACCCTAGATATCATCACTTTTTGTTTTATCTGCATTTACCCTTCAAACCCTTTTTGCCCCATACCATCTCTCCACTTCCTAAACCTTTCCTCCGCCTCCCTTTCATTCTCTGCAATCAACACCAAAATCCTCAGCATACAGCAACTCCACGGGAGTCCGTTTCTAAAGTCACGTGAAAGGGCTTCAGATCATAGTACCATGATAAACAACATGGGACTCAAGACTGACCCCTGATGCACACACCAGCATTCACGGAAAACTCATCACTCAAATCTCCATTCACTCTCACCTGGGTGTGAGCACCCACATAACATGCCATAACCACCCCAACCAGCCACTCCTCCAAGCCAAGCTTTCTCATTGCCCACTTCACCACGTCTCTAGGGACTCTGTCAAAGGCCTTTTCCAAATCAACAAAAACAAAATAAAGATCCCTTCTCCTACCAATATATTTTTCCTGAAGCTGTCGAACAATGAATATGGCATCAGTGGTCCCCCTACCTGGCATAAACTCAAACTGCTTCACATCTCATCAATATTCACTCTTTCTCTAATCATACCTTCTAAAACTCTCTCCATTACCTTCATTATCTGATCTAAAAGCTTTATACCTCTATAATTTCCTCTTTCCAGGGCATCACCCTTCCCTTTATACACATTTACAATTACATTCTTCAGCCAATCATCTAGGACAACACACTCATAAATAATCCTATTTATCAGGTCAGTGACTAAACTCACCCCTATATCGCCTGAGGCCTTCAACATTTCGGCAGTCAACCCAGACACACCTGCTGCCTTCCCCACCCTCATCCTGCCTATTGCCTCACTCACAGTAGCAGTATCAATCAAAGGCCAAGGGCCAGACACTGGATCTGCTGGCTCCAAACCTTCCCCGTCCCAGTCAAACTCCTCATTCAACAACCGGTTATAATGCTTTCTCCATGCATCTTTAATATCCTCGCTGTTCACCACTACCCTTCCTTCATCATTCTTCACACACTGCTCACCTATGATATCCCGATTATCCCTCTTCACCTGACCTGCCACCCTAAATATATTTTTCCTTTCCTCATGATTTAGGTTATCAAGTGATTGTCTCTGAGACTCAGACTTTGCCATATATATATATATATATATATATATATATATATATATATATATTGTTACTGAACAGAGAAAACTCCCGCAAAGTTCCAGGTTCAAAACAAAAGAGTTAGGTAAAATTACAAGTTAAAGTTTAATGCTCAAACTAACAACTAAACATTCAGGACTCATAAGGATAATGTAATGACAAAAAACAGGTTAAATATATGGTTAACTGCAATAGCATCTATTAACACGAAATTAGCAAGAGTAAATTTATCTAAGTCAGCCCTGATAAAATGAGAAAACCGGATAATGCTCAGTTAATGCAATATATATTATTACAGATACAAAATATTATTAATAATGGCTGACAATATGACCTTTACATGAATCACAAAAACCTTACCAGGCCTACGAATTAACACCTTATGCTATACAGTACAAGAAAAAATGTAATAACACTTATACTCAAATTACACAGCAGCTAGATGGTTGGAGACTTCCTGAGAACTCACAAAAATAATAACAACTGTACAGGGGAGGACAGAGATGTGAAGAAAATGAGGAGTAGATCTAAGTGGCAATTAATGCAGAGACTGAGCTCATTATATAGGGGCCGGCAGAGCTTGATACAACTTGTAAGAAGGACGCGCAAATGAAGCCATAGGGGATAAAGAGTTGACAATCCTGCTCTGAACAACAGAAAGAACGACTTTCTCTACTATAAGGGAGGAGGGGGGGAGTGAGGTAGAACACGCACTATGGAAGCCACGAGGCGAATCGTGATCAAACATGCAGCATACTGTACGTTAGAATTATACAAAGGATGATGAAATCATAGGCTATGTAACACCTCCCCACAAAGAAAAAGAAATTTACAAAGGAAATTTCTTATTACTCTAAAACAATCTGTCTAAAGTCTAGGTAAGCAATCTGCAATAACATTTTCTTTCCCCTTGATATGTTGTATGTCTAATGAATACTCCTGAAGAAGTAGACTCCATCTTGTCAATCTCTGATTTTTATCTTTAAACTTACTAAGGAATTTCAGTGGGTTATGTTCGGTATAAATGACTATGGGGTCAAAACCAGAACACAAATCAAATGAAAAATGCTGTAAACCCAAAATCAAGGCCAAAAGCTCTTTCTCAATAGTTGAGTAGTTCTTTTGAGGTGGAGTGAACTTCTTACTGTAATAAGATACAGGGTGGTCAATATCCTGATCATCCTCTTGCAGCAAAACAGCCCCAGCTCCTGTATCACTTGCATCAACAGCCATCTTAAAAGGCTTAGCAAAATTTGGAGTAGCGAGCACTGGCTGACTTAATAGGATAGCTTTAAGTTTCCTGAAAGAGGATTCACAGTTATCAGTCCAGACAAATTTAACTCCCTTTTTCAGTAGGTCTGTAAGTGGTGATACAAGAATTGAAAAGTTAAGAACAAATCTCCTGTAATAACCTACCACTCCCAAAAATCTTTGTAGCTCTTTCCTACTTTTAGGTCTGGGAAGATCACTTATAACCTGAACCTTAGCTCCTGGTGGTGCAACATGTCCATCACCAATTACGTACCCAAAGTACTGAACTTTAGCTTGACCAAACTCACACTTTGATAAATTAGCTACAAGATTAGCCTGAACCAAACGCTCAAGAAATTTACTGACATGGCATAGGTGATCTTTCCAGTTGTCACTGAAGATTAATACATCATCAACATAAACAACACACCCTGCCAAACCCTCTGTTACAACATTCATGAGCTTCTGAAAAGTGGCTGGTGCATTCTTCATACCATATGGCATTACAGAACATGGACAAGTCTTTCCTAGTGTTACAAAACATGAGATCTCCCTAGCACGTTCAGTCATAGGTACTTGCCAGTATCCCTTTAACAAATCAAACTTACTTATGTACCTAGCCTTTCCGATCTTGTCTATGCAATCTTCCACGCGAGTGAGAGGGTAAGTGTCTGTTTTGGTTATCTGATTAACATGTCTGTAGTCAATGCAAAGCTGCTGTGACCCACCTGGCTTAGGGACTAGAGTGAGGAGAACTCCACTCGCTCTGACATGGCTCAATCACCTTGTGGTCCAACAGGTACCCAAGCTCCTTCTCGATGAGAGGAACTTTCACTGGGTTCACACGGTAAGGAGGCAATTTAATTGGCTTTGCGTCTCCAACATCGACATCATGCATCAACACAGTGGTTCTTCCTGGAGTGGCACGGAACACTTGCGGGTACTCCTGCAGTAATGCCGAAAACTCCTGCCTTTCCTCTGGAGCTAGATGAGAAAGCTTAGTCTGGAGATCATTCATGATATCAGGATTCTTCCCCAAACTATCACACAGGCTCATATTGCATGGGAGAGCTTCACTTGAAGACTCGGGTGGAACAGCTACAGTGCAGACTGGGTTATTTTCGTCCCGCCCGTGATATAACTTTAGCATGTTGATGTGACAAAGTTGCTTGTTCTTTCTAAGATCTGGTGTGGCGATGACATAGTTGACATCACTGAGTTTCTTCTCCACGAAATAAGGACCACTAAACTTGGCTTGAAGAGGTTGCCCATGCACCGGTAGCAGAATCAATACCTGATCTCCTGGCTGAAAGTGGCGTAACCTGGACTTCTTATCATACCAAGTCTTCATCTTCTCCTGAGCAGCTCCTAAATTCTCTCGCACCAGTTGTAAAGCAGTGGACAGCCGTTCTTTGAACTTCATCACTTACTCCAGCAGGTTGACGTCATCTTCCTCCGACAGCCAGCATTCCTTGAGTAGCTTAAGGGGTCCTCTTACTTCATGGCCAAACAGTAGTTCAAAGGGTGAGAAGCCCAGCGATTCATTTGGAGATTCTCTTGTGTCAAATACAACGAATGGAAGACCTTTATCCCAGTCTTTCTGATGTTCCAAACAGTATTTCCTGAGCATCGATCTGAGTGTTTGATGATATCTCTCCAACGCTCCTTGGGTCTGGGGATGGTAAACTGAAGACGTGATCTGGGTGATGCCCAACTCTTTCAGAGACTGCTTGAAAACATTTGACATGAAATTACTTCCCCGGTCTGACTGTACCTCCTTGGGTAGACCAAACTTTGTGAAGAACCCTAGCATTTCCTTAACCACGTTCTTTGCTGAGATATTTCTAAGTGGAATGGCTTCAGGATAACGAGTAGCCATATCAATCAGGGTCAACACATAAGAAAATCCTGAAGAAGTCTTAGAAAGAGGGCCCACAATATCCACCAACACACGGGTGCATGGCGCCTCAAAAGGAGGAATGGGAACTATAGGCGCAACCTTTTTGGTCTGATTACACTTCCCCACAACTTGACAGGTGTGACAAGACTTACAATACCAGGAAACATCTCTGAAGATACCTGGCCAGTAGAAGTGTTTCAAAATGCGTGCCACAGTCTTTCTCACTCCAAGGTGTCCTGCCAAACTGGAATCATGAGCCACTCTAATGATATCCTGCCTACAAACACGAGGGATGACAACTTGATGTACAACCTCCCATTCACAGTCGGCTGATGCTGTTGGGGGTCTCCACTTCCTCATAAGTACTCCTGACTTTATATAATAACAAGTAGAAGCACCGGCTGACTCTTCCTCACTGCAAGCAGAGTTAGCTAGACCTTTTAACTCAGGGTCAGCAACCTGCAACTCAACCAACTATTGACGAGACAAATTATCAACACTACAGGGTACTGCGTCATCTGGTGAGTGGTCCAAATTAGCAAGAAAAGTGTCAGCTAGGATAACATCATCATCATCATTATCCTCTAAGTCACCAGTAACTTTAGACTTAGCCCTAGTGACAGCACATGCAGAGAACACAATAGGGACATCACAATCCTGGGCCGCAGCCACCGGCTCACTAGACAACTGAGGAGCTGGATACACTTGACTTCCACCAATATCATTTCCAAGTAAGAAAGTTACACCTGACATTGGGAGTGTCTCAACCAACCCAACCATAATGGAACCATTAACAAAACCAGACTCTAAATTCACTCTGCACAGAGGGACAGAGAAGTAATTATTCCCTACACCTTGTAAGATTACAGTTTCATCAGAGGAATTAACATTAGAGCCTAGAACACTGGTCAGCATAAGGGATTGGCAAGCACCTGTATCACGATATATTTTAACTGATTTCCTGTCATTACTGTCCAGAGGACTGACAAAACCATCAGACAGGAAATTAGCACACGAACTCTTGAGAGTGTCACCCACGTTACTGCTCAAAAGAGGAGCTTCATCATGCGAGGATTTAGACTTCTGACCCTCAAAGCAGGTTCAGTTAACTCAGTTAAAGAATTCTGGGAACTCTCAAGGGTGGACACTAGACCAATTGACTGAATATTTAAAGACTCCTTTTTGTTCACATCACGCTGTCTCCTGAAACATTTCTCCGTAGTATGACCAAGCTTACTACAATAAGTACATTTACTTTTCTGAAACCTAGAGGTGAAGCTGGTATTTACTTCCTGAGAAACATCATCTTCATTCTCTTTCCTGTTACCTGTACTCTGAGTAGAGGCAACGTACTTACTCTCAGCTTTCCTCTTTTCTTTATAATATCTCTTGTGAGTGAGAACATATTCATCAGCTAAAACTGCAGCATCAGAGAAATTATCTTCTTCACCTCTCATCAAGATATAGGCTTACATCTTTATTAATACACCTTTTGAAGTCCTCCAGCAAAATCATCTGCTTAAATTTATCAAAATCAGAATCCACATTCTTAGAATTTAACCACTGCTCTAACAGATCTTCTTTGATTTTTGCATACTCAACATGGGATTACTTATCTTGCTTATAAGTTGTCCTAAATTTTACTCTATAAGCTTCAGGAACAAGCTCATAGGCCTTAAGAATCAAGCTCTTAACTACATCATAATTATCAGATTGATCCGGAGGCAAAGATGCATAAGTTACTTGAGCTTTACTGGTGAGAACAGTTTGAAGGAGTACTGGCCAATAATTTTTGGGCCAATTAAAACCTGTAGCTACCCTCTCAAACAACTGAAAATACTTTGTTAAATCAGATTCATTAAAAGGGGGGACAAGTTTAACATTTCTAGCCACATCAAAATCATCAGAGCTAGATGATCCAGTTTCACCTTGTTTCATGCGATACTCATGGTCTGCCTGAATCCTAGCAAGTTCAATTTGTGCCTGAGCCTGTACCTGTCCCTCCTGAATACGAGCCTGCTGCAGGGCTAGCTGTAACTTAGCTAATTCAATCTGCGTTTGCTCATCTGGAGGAGTTAAATTAAACAAGCTTTTATTATGTCAACAATTTGATCTTTAGAATGATGAGAGCGAACAGCAATTCCCAATTGTTGAGCAACAAGCTTAAGTTCATTCTTTGTTCTGTTTTCTACATCACACACTGTTTGCACATTTGGCAAAAAATCTTTGGCTTCATCAAGAGTAGTAATAGTAGACATCATGAATAAACACAGTCACAAAAAATCAAGCAATATCCTTATGATAATATCCTGAATATCCTGATAAGAGGTTGCCAAATTTATGTTACGGAATAGAGAAAACTGTCCCGCAAAGTTCCAGGTTCAAAACAAAAGAGTTAGGTAAAATTACAAGTTAAAGTTTAATGCTCAAACTAACAACTAAACATTCAGGACTCATAAGGATAATGTAATGGCAAAAAACAGGTTAATTATATGGTTAACTGCAATAGCCTCTATTAACACGAAATTAGCAAGAGTAAATTTATCTAAGTCAGCCCTGATAAAAATGAGAAAACCGGATAATGCTCAGTTAATGCAATATATATTATTACAGATACAAAATATTATTAATAATGGCTGACAATATGAACTTTACATGAATCACAAAAACCTCACCAGGCCTACGAATTAACACCTTATGCTATACAGTACAAGAAAAAATGTAATAACACTTATACTCAAATTACACAGCAGCTAGATGGTTGGAGACTTCCTGAGAACTCACAAAAATAATAACAACTGTACAGGAAAGGACAGAGATGTGAACAAAATGAGGAGTAGATCTAAGTGGCAATTAATGCAGAGACTGAGCTCATTATGTAGGGGCCGGCAGAGCTTGATACAACTTGTAAGAAGGATGCGCAAATGAAGCCATAGGGGATAAAGAGTTGACAATCCTGCTCTGAACAACAGAAAGAACGACTTACTCTACTATAAGGGAGGAGGGGGGGAGTGAGGTAGAACACGCACTATGGAAGCCACGAGGCGAATCGTGATCAAACATGCAGCATACTGTACGTTAGAATTATACAAAGGATGATGAAATCATAGGCTATGTAACAATATAAATATATATATATATATATATATATATATATATATATATATATATATATATATATATATATATATATATATATATATATATATATATATATATATATATATATATATATATATATCCCATTGGCTCCCAGATTTCCTGTGCGAGGGATTTTGCTGGATGGGTGCTTGGCGTACCCCCCTCTGCCTGTCGGCTCATAGTCGCGAAGCTCATAGGTCCCTTCCCAGGGGTTCCCTACTCTATTAAATTTTGAAAATGCCCAGTTCCGTCCTATAATGAGGACACTGAGCGCTAATGGGATACATGTATACTGTATAATGCTCATTTCTAAAAACCCTAATATCTATCTCATCCTCTGCTATCTGCCTTGTCTCTTACCGCATTTGTTCTCTTTTCCCTTTCGATATTTTTATCGATCTCCATTGTGTACCTTTTCTTTCTGTTCCCTTCGTCCTTGTCTTTTTCCCCAACCCTCTTCTTGTCTTCATTCTCACTTATATCTGTCATGTCTCTCTCCTTCCTCCCACAGCCCATCCCTCCCCTAGAGTCCCCCCTCCTCTCTCTCTTTCCACCCCCTTAACCCCCACCCATCTACTCTTTTTATTTATTTTTTCCTGTACTCGCGTTCGAGGTATCCGCTGATTGCTTCGGTTCACCTCACCCTTCCACCTGTCACTTCCACTCGAGTAACCTATCACGACTACCTCTATCACCATCCCCATCACGTACTACCTCGACCATCCCTCTCTCTTTCAATCTTTCTGTTGTCCGTACATCATATAATTTTCCATCAGCTTTTTCTTCTTGTACCTCCCATTATTTTTTGTTTTTCCAAGTTCACCGGCGTTACCACGCACATCTCTCTCTCCTCTTCTTTACATGCGTGCTTCTTTACATCCTTCCAGTTATCTCCCTTTTCCCTCATTCTATCCATTTATCATATCCATTTAAATCATTATACTTATCAATTCTACCTTTGTTACATATCGCATCTTCCTGTCCCTCCCATTTGGCCTCCAGTTTTGAGTCCGTCTTCTACAATGGGGGGACTTTCAGGGTGCCGAGTCATTCCTACCTCTGTCCTACACTAGCTTAATGCTGGTTTCCATACTTGTAATAGGCGTGAATTATTTTTATTCCTGTTTCAAACTGTGTGATATATATGTGGCATTCACCATTGTACTTACCAAAATATTACCTAGAGACATCATAACCAATAAGAATGATCTTAATTTATACAATTTCATTCTTCACGATCGTAAACTTGCTACTCAAATGTGAACCCTTAACAACTTTGCCACGCATAAATTCTATTTGGTTTATTGGACACCGTAGCCGATCACTTATTCTGTACATGCTGAAGCCTGGGATAACTTTTTTTTTTTTTTTCAAATTTTCCAAATCAAGGTGGATCATAAGAATCAACAAGTGGACCAGGCACAACAACCTCGCCCGAAAGCAGTTATTTGATTTTCAACCGTTTTCATATTATAGCCCTCTGAAAATCTGTGCTCTTGCTTTTGATCTTTCAAGGTCACTCAAGTTCAAAGGTCATGGTGCCAAAAAAAAAAAAAGTCCATAAGAGACTTCCCTTTGATAATAGTAAATACTTGTCTTGAATCATTTATAGTCCCCTGAATATCCGTGACTTTGAGTTTGACCATTCAAGCTCACATAAGGTCAAAGGTCATGGTACCAATTAAAAACCCAAATGGGACTCTCTATATGTTGATAACAGTAAATATCAATCTGAAACAAGTTTCGAGTTATAACCCACTGAATATCCGTGACCTTGAGTTTGAACCTTCAAGGTCACTCAAGGTCAATGGTCTTGTTGCCAAAGAAACCTGTTAGGGAGTTCCATGATACTGGTAATGGTAATATCTCTACCTTCAACTGGTTTCAAGTTATAGCCCTCAGAAAATCTATGTCCTTGATTTTGATCTTTCAGGGTCACTTGATTGCCTCCAAAGTTTAATTACTGTCTTTTGCGACCATTGCCCACATATCCTGAAAACTTCATGTAATTTTATTCAGCCGTATTTCCGTAATGTAGCTAACAAACGGTGAAACAAAGAAACAAGAAACTAGAACATAAACAATACCTCGCAGTATATGCAGATGACTCAACACAACATAGTTCATTCACACTCAGACACCCATTTACAGAGTCTAATATCTCTACCTCTCAACTCAGTACAGCCATCTCCATAAATCAAGATCTATCTACGATCAGTGAATGGGGACAAAACAACTTTGTCTCTTTTAATGCTAGTAAAACTAATATATACAGTTTACTAATAGACAGATATTGCTAGATTCGTACATTACCTTCAGTGCTATTATTATTCCCATCTCCAAAAGTATTGAAATTCTTGGCGTCCCACTTAACAGTGCCCTCAGCTGGACCTCTCATGTCTGATCACTTGCTAAAACCGCCTCAAAGAAACTTGGATTATTGTACAGAGTCCGTAACTTTTTCACCGATGAGCAGTTAGCTATATTTTATGAGTCATGTGCGCTCTCAGCTTGAATATTGCTCACCCTTGTGGAATGGTTGTGGAGAGGTTGCATTAAGACAACTAGACAAAATTCAGAACAAAGCTGTTAGAATCATTAACAGCCCTGTCATTATATATAAACTACCTCCCCTGCATGTAAGAAGGAATGTTGCCTCCCTTGCATTATTTTACATATATTTTTTTGGTAAATGCTCAGACGAAGTTGCGTCCATGGTGCCACCTCTCCATGCCTTCCCCCGTGATACACGGGCATCTTGTAGCCCTCATGACTGGAATGTTAATCAGCCATATTGCAGAACTTCTGCCTATCAGAATTCTTTCATTCCCCGAACTGCATCTCTCTGGAATTCGCTTCCCCAGAGTTGTTTCCCTCCAAATTTCAACCCACAGCTGTTCAAGTCTAACTGTTACAGATATTTTATGAACGGAAGACACCAGTAATCTGGTGTATGGATTGTATTTTTTTTTACTCATTTGTTTTTCCTTCCTCCAGTTTATATATATATATATATATATATATATATATATATATATATATATATATATATATATATATATATATATATATATCCATATTAACGAGTGTTTTAGTGACTTTGGTTGTCCAAGCTCTTTCCAAATCTCATTAGTTTACCCATACATGTATAAGTCACAATAGTTATGGTACTGTTTCGAGCCCAGGGCCAAATCAGGATCGCCAGTTACGTACCAGACGACACACTAAAAGTCCCTCATTAATTCTAGTCCCATTCTCATTTTGTATCTTCCTGAGTTTTGGCATTGACTACTCTAGAGAGTCTGGTGCCAGAGGCCCAGCAGCCTTTCTGCACACAGCTCGGGACACCATTCACCTCATGTCACCGCCTAGGTGTTAATATTTCACGTACCTATAATCCAGGCTACAAGAACACGATGCAATGAAGCTAGAGAGTGCAAGCTCCTTTCGACCTTTACTGGAAGGAAGACAGTTGTCTTGCCACCCATTTAACCCATTAGCACCCAGTGGGTAATTTTTGACCTCTCATTTCAAGCTGCTCTAGTTTCTATATAATACTTCAAGATTATCTTATAATCATTTTTGCAAATATGAATAGAATAGTCCAGCTCATAATGTTTCCAATGTTTTCTTCTACCATTTACTATGATTTAATGGTGGCAAACATTAGCTATTTTTCTCACATGTAAGATGTTTGTGTTTAGTGTAACATTCCCTCTAGTGAACAGCAGCTGGGAGGAAATTGTATTGCTATTTCTTTTCTACAACATTACTTGTATGACCACACAACAGTATCATCAGACGTGGATGAATAACAGATGGATAATAGCACGGTAAATGAAGAGAGAACAAAAATGACCCTCTGGGCATATGCAGTATCACAAGCTCAGTGAAGGTCGGACATTGGTCACTTTTACAGTGATAATTGTGTGTGTACACTTGCACATCATGTCTATAAGAAGAATTAAGTGTTTGAGTCTCGAAGAAGCTGTAGCACTTGTCACTAGTGAAAATTTTGGCTGTGGAGACAGTGATGATGGTGAAATCCACATAGTAATTATTCCTCTGGACAACGATATAAGTGATGAAGATGAAGGTGATGAAGACAGCACTTCACCACCAAATATTAAAATGTTCCTGGTAGTGTTGAAATTCATGTTTGTGACAATGAAACAAATGAGGAACTGGTCAAGCCTGAATATACAACACCACACCCCAAATAGATAAGACGTTTGGATGTCTTAAGTGACCCTGTTTGGAGGTACCTTTAAATACACAGTTTTATATATAGGTTGAACTATTTGGCTATGTTCTGAGGTACAGCAGAAAACAGAAAAAGAAAATTCAAGTTCCTCAGCCACATTTACTTCACTCATATAACCAACGAATGGGAGGGGTTGAACTGCATGACTGGTTGTTAGGTAAACATGCCATATCAGTAAGAGGGAAGAAGTGGTACTGGTGTTTATTAACAAGAATGCTAGACATGGCTCTGGTAAACAGTTGGGTTTTGTGCAGTTTGTTACATGGAAAAGAAAGGAAGATTAGCATTCTAAGTTTTCGGAGAGAGGTTGCAGAAAGCTACTTGAAATCAGCAGCTGTCTTTCTGAAAAAATAAAAAAAAAAGGATAACAGATGGTCTTGGTAAGCATCTGCAACCTAGTCTACAATTTGATGGTGTAAACCACTTTATTGCAAAGAATGAAGGAAGTCGTCGGCTTTGTTCTCAGCTGCAGGGATGCATGAAAAAATCCACAACACATTGCATAAAGTGTAAAATAGCTGTGTGCCTGGATTGCTTTGTTGCATTCCACACATCAAAGTAAGCAATGATAACATATATGTTTTAGAATTCATAACAGAAGGGATATTTGTAATATATCAATACTTTTTATTCTAGTTCAGTTTGTCAAGAACAATGGCGATCTGAGTGTTAGAGAAACTTCAGTACAGGTTTGTATTGCTTTCTGAAGTATATATATATTTTTCTTATGACACAATACATTGATTTTTTTGTACCTTGCTCATGTAATCCTTATTACTTACTTAATTAAAGCAATGAAAAAGAAGAAAAGTTTATATATAATATGTATTCCCTAAGATCATAATATCAGGTTAGACTGTTACCGAAAGATACTGCTTCCGCCCAGTGGGTCATATTATGTCCTTGTTGATAATAGTAAACGTACTCGTGGAAACCTCTTGTTACTCAAGACATACCTTCAAAATACTGTTCTTAGCTAGTATATTGAATATCATGGAAAAAAAATCATGCAAAATATACTTTGGCTCTAATGGGTTAATCGAAGCTATTTTCAACCCTTATTGGAAGGAAGGTGGTTAGCCATCCATCAACACAGATTAAAGCCGTTTTTTAATCGAAGTATGAAGGTTTCTTTTTTTTCATACTGGATTGACTAATTTTCATTGTTTTCTGTAATGCATTTCAAGAATCTTTACTCCCTCACTTTTCTAAAAGTAACTGAGATCGAAATTATATGCTATTAACTTTATTACAGAATTCTTGTTATATGTGAGAATGGAACTTGATGAACAGGTGTGTGTGATGATAATTTGTTTAGTCCAATTCACCCAAGTATATTCCCTGACAATGATAGTTAAAATAATAAACCATAAATTTTTGTGCTACTACAACATTTGAAAGAGTATTTCTCCCATTCCATAAAGATGTCCTTATAGGGTGTATTGCATGTAACCTTAACTCTTTCCCAACAATTGCGGTGAAATGGACGATATGATGGAAGTGGATCTGACACAAGATATACGAAATTCCCGCCACGTGCCAGCTCTTTTTAGCCTTATTGGTCACCCCTGTGCTGATCATTTTTTGACCTTTTTTTATTTAGCTAATATGATACGTTTTGATGTGAAAACAACGAATTTCACAATTAAAAACCTCACCAAAGCTCAGAAATGGTTTTTATTGAGTCCTGCATACTCATATACAGGTATTCCCATTCTCTCACGCTCACCTAGTAGGTGAGAGAAAGCCGTTTTCTATGTAAGGTATTTATGTTGGGAAGGTATAACAATGTTCAGTACACTTTTCTGATTACTTATTGCATGAACATCTGTCACAATTTGCATGTCTCTCTCACTGTGGATGCATTGTCTTACACTTACATGAAGATAGATAGGTACAACTTGACTTCACTATGAACAGTCCTGGCACTCACAAGAAGGTATTTACAGCTTGACATCACTATGTACAGTTCTTACACTTACAAGAAAATATTTACAACTTGATTTCACTATGTATAATCCCTTCACTTACGTGAAAATATTTACAACATGCCTTCACCATGTACAGCACTGGGTGAGGCACACAGGCAGAGTAAGGCAGAGCGAGTGTGAGGGGGGGGGAGGGAGTGGGTGTATGGCCTTGAATGCCTGAGGCATGACAGAGGAACAGTTAACATACATGCTTCCTAGTTTTTACTCACGAATCTTGAAAAACGAGGTCACAGTGAATGTTTTAATTTTAACCGTTTTAAAACAGCATTGGCACTGACCACAGATTTTTGTTAGACTGTTTTAAAATGGCACTGGCACGTGGCGGGTTTATAAATTCGTATGTCACAGCTACTTTGGCATTTTCCATTATTCTGGGTCTAACATATCCAACCTACTCCACTTTTCTTTCTCATAAGGTATACTGCATGTGACTTTGGCATTTTTCCTAAATATTTTGCTGAAATGGTTGATATGATGGTAGTGAATCTGATACATGATATACGAAATTAATAAACTCGTATGTCACAGCTACCTTGATATTTTCCATTCTCTCCGGTCTAACATAATCACTATACTCCAGTTTTCATCCTCATTTATCAACTTTTCAGTCAGTCATTTTCTTTTTCCATCGATTAGTACAATGTAGTAACTCAAAGAGTTCATTCCTATTTCAGTCATTCTCTTCTCTTGTTATTCTGTCCGATAAGGAGAGTATGTTTTCACCCCTGTCTGTTTCTTTGTTTGTTTGCCTGTATGCAGGATTACTCATAAAACCAAAAGATAGATTTGGAGCAAATTTGGTGGGTAGATAGCCCATATCCCAGGAAACAATCGATTTACTTTTGGGCCTGATGTTTGTTAGTTTGCTTGTCTGTTAGCAGTATTACTCAAAAACTAAGAGAGAGAGATTTGGTGGGAAGATAGCCCATGTCCCAGGGAGCAATCGATTAACTCTGGGGACCGATCCTGATCATATGACAGATTCTGGATCCGGAAAACACTTTTTGTGAAACTCTAATCAGTGATGAGAAAACCTAATCCACTATGATGAGTAGTTTGGAAATTACTTTGCCCCTGTCGGAGAGATCGCTCCACTGAGTGCCCCTTCAGCTGCATATTTGCTACATATGTCAAAGTTCTAGCTTAAGAGGTCTGTCTGTCTGTCTGTCTGTCTCTCTGTCTCTGTCTCTGTCTCTGTCTCTCTGTCTCTCTCTCTCTCTCTCTCTCTCTCTCTCTAGGATACGACAGTGGACTTCAATCATGACAAGCCGTGTGTTACTGGTCTGTTTACTGCCATGAGGACGAGAGGGGAGGGAAAGGGGGAGAATGGAGAAAGTTGAGAGAGAATGAACAGAAGAGAAAAGGAGAAAGAGTGGAGAAAGGAGAACTGATAAAAGAAGAATGAGGGGAGAAATTTAGGAATAATGAGAAAATTATATGCACGGTGAAGTTAGAAATCAAGCATATTACAGATGAAAATGTGCTTTAATTATAGTCTCTCTCTCTCTCTCTCTCTCTCTCTCTCTCTCTCTCTGACAATGGAATCGTCGTTCAGCTTGTCGAAACGGATAACTAACTACGGCCTCAAGTACTGAATACCATCTCATTACTCCTTCATATTTCTTGTTTTGCCAGTGACGTGTTTGGAACTTAAAAGCAATTTATTGTGGATGCGGAGACTGGAGACATACTGTAAACTCATAACTTGGTCATGTATTGTACAACATTAATGAATACATAATGGTATGTGAATTACTTGAGTATGAACTTTTATGACAATACGAAACACTAAAGATCTATCAGCCTGTAAAATTTATTATTTCCGAACAAAGTTGAGCATAATGAATCCAATATCATGAGTATATTCTTTCGAGATGGCTGGACGCATTGCATCTCAATCACTGAAGGTCATAGACAGATGAAAAATAAGAAGGGTTCAAGAGTTGCTCGGCTGTGTACCAGCTAAAACTGAGACAGGCATGTGGTGACAGTGTATAACAATGCTAGCAGGGATTTCGAAAGACCATTGACCAGATTAGAATCAATAGGACAGAGAGAGAGAGGCTCAAACGTGAGCAAAACGACAGAAACTGATGAAACAAACCATATATGATTCCATCTTCTTTAGAAGTATTGCATGATATAAGCCCCCCATCCCGCCCACACATATGAAAATTAGTTGGAAACATTAAACTAATGGACCATTTTAGGAAGGTATAATCTAAGTAGCTTCACCACTATCGATTATTTCTCTGGGATCTGGTGTTCTGAAGTTGCCAGTATCGGGTCTGCAAGTAAGCAGCTTCAGAGTTCTGTATTTGGTATACGACTATAGAGTCCGATGGAATCCAGTAAGCACTTTGTCTGTTAATGGCCCGGTGATGCTACCATAAGCTGTTTTGGAAAAAGGTCAGGCAGTCGATTATTGAGGCTGTCTAATTCTGCTACGGTAGAACTTTTTATAATGTTTTTTTTTTTTTTTTTAATATCTATGTGTAGGTGTTTGAATGAAAAAATATGGCGAAGTTATGTTTCGTTTACCGCCATTCTAATATCGCCTTCTAAAATACTTTGTTAATACATGTTAATGTAATTCACTGCATTATTTAGATGAAGTTTTCTTTTTTCACTAGCATTTCCAATATGAATTATTTGCGACCTGTACATCCCTCTCTCTAGAAGTCGGGAATGTTTCTGACAAAACTGGATGAAAAACTATTTCAAAATTAAAGTTAGCACAGATTTCATTCCATTTTAAAAGTTGTCAGCTTTGGAATTTACTGCCAACTGAGCTGAAAAATGCTTCTTCCCTGTACAGTTTTAAGTAAAATGTAAAATTATTTTTTCTACAAAGATATCAATTGAATGTCATAAAGCCTATTATTCCTTGTATTTTTTACTCATGTTATAAATATTTTGTCAGTGTTGTAAATGCACATATATTGGTGTATATATAACTTGCTTTCTTTTATAACTAACAACAACCGACTCTGTTTATATATTTTGGGGTCTGTTTGATAACTCAGGTTCGCAGACTTGGCTTTGTTTTCTTTTTATTTATGAATTTGTAAATAGTTTCTTTTGAGCTAAATAAAACTTTGAGTTTGAATTAGAATTATATCTTTTGTTTTCGCAGAGCTTTGTTTCAGCCATTTAATTTATAACCTCCACCAAGGAGATTATGTTTTACCCCACATTGGTTGGTTTGTCTGTTTGTCTGTCTGCCTGTTAATAAGATTACTCAAAAAGTTATGAATGAATTTTGATGAAAGTCTGTGGAAGGATGGACCATGGACTAAGGAAGAAATTATTAAAATTTTGGGCCGGATCCGGATCCGGAGTATCCTGCCCAATATCTCCAAAAAATTTCAATGAATTTCAATGAAATATTGTGGAAAGGTGCGCCATTGACCAAGAATGTGTTAGTTAAAATTGGAGGCGGATCCGAATCTGGATCCGAATCCTAGATCCACGGATCCGGATCCGGAATTGTTCAAAAAGTTATGAACGAATTTTGATGAAATTTTGTAGAAGGGTGTGAGGCATTGGCCAAGAAATATATTAAATTTGGGGGCAGCTCGGACTCCGAATCCTTCTTCGACGGCTGTACAGTACCTTACACAGGGGAAAATAATTGTGTCACCTGTACGAAGCCAGCAACTAAGTCCAGCACAGTTAAAGAAAGCTCAGTCATTTCAGTACAATTATCATCCTCTTCAATGCTGAACTTGTGAGCCATTAATGATAACTTTCGACGACAGAGCTCGAGAAAACGAAACATAATGGTATTAGAGATTACGAAAGAGTGATTTGTGTTTTACTGAAGGGAAGGGTATAGTCTTACCAAGACCAATACCCTCTACAGGTCCGCCGACACCCACCCCTAGGTCACGTGACCAAACGTCACCTGAGCCCCTCCACACACCCAGGGCCCACACACTATATAGAGTCTACTGGCCTTGCACACACCTGGGCCCAGTGGAATCGATATCTATTTTTAGCATTTAGATCCTGAGTGGAATGTTCATTGATCTCTCTACTTTCAGTCAGTACGTAGGCGACACTGGGTAGAGACTTGACTCTTATTCATCACAATGCCCAACAACTGTGCAGTGTTTGGGTGTTTTAATACAAAAAGAAAAACAAAATCAAGTGAATCAAACATTCGCTATTTCCGCTTGCCCAAGGATGATAAACAAAGGAAGTTATGGGTTACCGCCTGTCGCCGTGTTGATAAGATAAACCTTGACAATGCAGTGGTTTGCTCCATTCATTTTACTGAAAATGATTTAAAGGAGGACATAAAATCACTACTGCTTGGTACTGCTCCTCCAAGATCTCGCCGAATTCTGAAAGATGATGCAGTTCCTTCACTGTTCCTTCCTCATGGTAAGTTTAAATTGCTGTTAAATTTTAAATATCGATCTGATTCTAGTGTGAGCAGTTAGCTTAGTGCTGTTAGTGTGTTTGAGTATATTTAGTGTGTTTGTGTGTGTACTTCCTTAGTGCTGTTAGTGTGTTTGTATGTGTACTTCCTTGGTGCTGTTAGTGTGATTATGTATACTTCCTTAGTGCTGTTAGTGTGATTATGTGTACTTCCTTAGTGCCGTTAGTGTGTTTGTGTCCTTCCTTAGTGCTGTTAGTGTGTGTTTATGTGTACTTCCTTTGTGTTGTTAGTTTGTATGTGCCCTTCCTTAGTGCTATTAGTGTGCTTATAGGTGTACTTCCTTAGTGCTTTTCGTCTGTATGTATGCGTAATAACGTAGTGCTTTTTTTCTATGGGTATTACCTTAGTGCTGTTAGGAGAGGAATGTATTTTCTTGTGCATGAAAGATGTCTGGTTTGGTTTCAGTTACCAGTTCAAGTGCAACACCCAGCAAGAGACAGGAGAGGAGTGAAAAGCGTGGGATGAAAAGAACTGTGCGTGAACTGTTACATGACATCGATGGAGATCATGAAGATACTGCATATACAGAAATGGAGAAGGAAACCCAGACACCACCAGAAGATGAACAGGAGCTGCAACAAAAATTAAAGACTCTGGAAGAAGAAAATTTAATGCTACGGGAAAAAATTAAGTACTATGAAAACAGTATGCCTACATTGACACAGAACACATCAGGAAGTGAGGTAAATGCGAAAATTCACGATGTATTCAAATCTATATTCAGTAAAACTCAGTTAGATGCTATAATTACGAAGACGAAAGTGAAACACTGGACAGATGATGATGTAGCATCTGCATATACACTCCACAGTTTAAGTCCTAAGTGCTATGAGTACCTAAGGAAAGTTAGAGGAATTCCACTTCCATCTGTGAGTACATTAAATGCAAGAGCAAAAAAATTTTAATGCGAACCAGGACTCCCGCATTCAGCTAGCCCGTTAATGAAATCAAAATCAGAAACCTTAAGTAACCTAGAGAAACTAACTGTTATGTTTATTGACGAAATGAGCATCGCAAAGGAATGGTGTTATGATAAGGGGACGGACACACTCTATAAACCACATGAAAGAGTACAGGTCGTAATGTTAAGAGGCCTAACAGGTAAATGGAAGCAACCAATCGGTTACAAATTTGATGAATTAAATATGCAGAATATATTTTTTTCTCAGCTGGTGAAAATGAGAGATATGTTCAAAGCAGTCCATGGTGAAAGCCTTCCTGAAGGCAAATATTGCTTCAGCTCACTTACTTCTGCTACTGAACGTATGGGAATTGATGTATCTAAAGATGTAGTGTATTTCTTCTCCAAAATCTCAGTGTACTTCAGAATGAGATACCTAAACAAATTCCTGGACATAGAAAAGAAGGGAAATCATGCCGAAATTTGACAAGAAAAATGATGAAAATAACAAAATAATATAATGAATGTAATCTCCCTCCATCTACCTACAAACAGGTGTAAGTTACACCCCATATACTATGGCAAACTACAACACTGTATATCAATTGCTGTATATAAATAATAAATTATACCATTGTTTACTGTACAAATATCCACCTCTGTCTCTACTCTTGAGCTCTATTATAATAAGAGAATTTTGGGAAGGTATGCTTGTCCAGGGTAACATGTATGAATTGAAATGCAGCTGAGGTGAGTGGTGAGTGATGGGGCGCGGTTGGTGAGAGGGGCTCAGGTGACGTCAGGGTGACGTTGTGGGCAGAGCGCTAGAACCTGGCTGGCAGACCCTATAGTGAGTGGGCCCTGAGTCTTACAAAAGATGTGGCGTGGTAAAGAATGAAAAAAACTAATTTTCTGATGCTTTGAAAAAAAAAAATCTTTATGACAATAAAGTCTGATACATATGGAAGTGAAAAACTACCATAATCTCATCCCGTAAATATATTAGTGATTACTGTGATCGACACTCAGAAAAGCTTGTGGCAAAATGAATGGTGGGGTCATCAGTGTTTGAATGGCTGGGGTAGTACTGCTTACAAATTCTTTGATGAATAGCTAAATGCAAAGCAGTTGGTGAAAAGATCAATCCATGAGGAACACCACTTTTTATAGATTTAGAAAGACAAAAGTGGCCGTTTACAACTTGTACTACAAAATTACTGTGGAGTAGACATGAGCTAGGTAACGTGAGTTCATATTAGATCGTTGCATTCACATGTATAAGGCCCACCTTTGGTTTCTGAAAAAAGCATGAAGAAGATAGGATACAAAATTAGAGAACAATTTAGTTAAGCTTCAGGAAAAGAAGCTGGGTTGTAGAGGAGGACAGTTGTGTTAAACAAAGACGAACTTAAAAGAAACGTCACGTATTCGCAGATATTGATGAAAAATGAGTCAGAGGATCGTCTCGTACATCTCAAATAGCCATCATTAGAGCAAGGGCAATGGGTGAGAGTACGATACCTTCTTCTGGGAGACTGAG